>NW_006263505.1:109080-133336 GCF_000469605.1 Apis dorsata | reverse complement strand
AGTAGTAGTAGTAGTAATAGTAGTAGTAGTAGTAATAGTAGTAGTAGTAGTAGTAGTAGTAGTGGTAGTAGTAGTAGTAGTACTAGTAGTAGTAGTAATAGTAGTAATAGTAGTAGTACTCAAAGTACTAATACTAGTAGTAGCATCATAAATAGCTGTGGTACAAAAAGATTTAGAAAGGAACAAAAAAAAGAAAAAAAAAATTCTATTTCAAATGGAGATTCTATGAATTATCAAGAAAAGAAGGAAAAAAATAAAACAGACAGTAGGAAGAAAAGAAATAGATTTAAACATGAAAAGAAATCCAAGCATAAAAAATCTTATGAGAATGATATGAAAGAAAGTAAACATAAAGAATTTAATAATCATAGAAAAAGAGAGCTTGTAAAATTTATTGGAAAAGAAACTAATGAAAATCAAAATAGAAAAAAAATAAAACGATATTAAAATATCTTTTCATATTAAAAATATATACTAATATAAATTCTGAATTGAATATAATTAATAAACATATATGAATTATTAAACATAATAAATGATATAAATCATAAAGAACAAAACGGGTAAAATATAATGTATATATACATAAAAAAATCATGTAAACAATGATAATTTTCACATGATTTTCAAAAAATTATATAAAATTACATGTAATAATATCTTATATTTATTTTTATGTTTCATATCGAGGATAACGAATTTCTCGGATTATAATAACTGTTTTCTTAGCAATTTACTCCATCAACACAATAATTAAAAAATAAAATTTTAATGATATTTGAAATCATAAAAATCTAGAAAAAGAAACGATATTGAATCTAAAAAAAAACGATATTATGATAAAATTTCAGTAGTTTTTAGTATAAAAATTAAATCAGTTACATCAAAAATTAAAAGGGAATTATAGCTACTAATTCGTTGTCCATATCTTATCTGAACAAAATTTGAGATTCATTTGAGAAAGTTCAAAATTTAATATTGAAAATTTATCCTTGTATTTTAAATATTTCATATATCATATTATAATTATAAAATTTCAAAAAATTTTCTAAGATTTAATTTTTTTTTTAGTTTTTCTAGTTGATAACTTGTTTGACTTGAAACAATTTATATAACTGACTTGTATATCTTTCATAATATTATGCAATAGAAAGTACAATAAATGATAAATATATATAAATATTATATAAATTAAATATTTATATAAATTTATCTAAATATTTAATGAATTTCAAATATATATGATGAAAGTTAAATTTTTGTTAATATTCTATATGGAATAAGATTATCTAAAGAAATTTTTTATACAAATATTATTTTAAACTTGTTATTATTTCATCTATAAGTAGCTATATTCGATCTTTTATTATCAATATATAACATTAATATTATTAAGTATTTACAGAATTTCGGTTTTGAAAAACATTTTCAAAAATCTGTAACTGCTTAATAAATACATATTATATAAACAGGACTTCTGTTAAAACATTATATATACAAGAATGAATTTTAAAACATTATCTATATGAATTTGTAATAATATTATGTACTAATATTTATGTAAAATTAATTGCTAAGTTTTTCGATATGTCTTTCTAATTACAGATACCAAAACAATGTAATAATTTCTAAATTAAATTTAATAATATATATCATTGGATATATATATGAATATTTGAAAATGCTTCATTTACTTCTTTATATAGTAAATTTGTTATGGAAATATATGAAACCATTAGAATAATCTTTTAAAGTTTAAAGAAGGAAGAGAGCATTTTCATATCTTTGTATATTTATCTTACAAGATATTAATTTCTCACTCTCAACATTTTACTTTTATAACATATTAACTATTAACAAGAATTTTACATACATATTGCTACACATACGTGTATAGGTGAGCATGTATAAGTTTTTCTATGGAAAATTTAATACTATCCAGCTATTAGCTGTGAACACTTGGGCAGTTAAAATTTTTGTTGTATAATTGTCATTTTCACAACGATTACATGTAAAAAATAAAATTGAATTAATAGTAAATAAAAAACAATGACTTATTATTATCTATAAAAATATTATAGATATAACTTAAGCATATTATTATATTATATATAGTGAAAGACATAAATAAAATATCAGTGAAAGACATAAATTTGTTCATGTGTAAAAACATATACATATTTTAATGAACGAATACAAATTTGAGGAAACATATAAGATGAAACATATAAATCTTAATCAAAAAATTTAAATATATTAATTAATTCCGTTTTTAAAATATACTTTTAAAATTTTAATCTTAAAAACAAGATATTATATAGCATGAATTCTAATTTTTTCTTATTGTGAAATATTATTTGATTCACCGAGCCATATTTACATAAATATATTTGTAATTCTTCTCTGATATTATATGACAAAGCTAATATAATTTTATATACTGCTGTTTCTTTTTTTTTTTAAGCTTCTCCCTCTCTTTCATAACATATTTTAATAATAATATTATTTAAACAAATTAATTTTTTTTAATAGCAAAACAAAAAAACTTTAAATTTAATTATATTCAATGTTCTATCTTAATCAGCATAATCTATATAAATTAAATATATTTATCATTTGAGAAACTTGAATGATTTTGGAATGTATATTTTTTCAAATATTTCTTTTGAATTTATTTAATTTATTGAACAGTATATGATTTACATATTTTTACGAGCAATTTATTTCAAAGAAATTATAGATTCTTTTTCTTTTTATTTTTTTTAGAATCTCTTAATATATATATACTGAATGAATTTTTTAATTTCATCTTATATGCTAACAATAAACTTGTATATGTATATAGAAGGTGTTATATTAACATATTTGTGGAATATCTTTGAAAAGTAAGTTTTAGAAACAAAAACAAACACAAAAATAGATATACAAAAATGTTGGCTTATTTATTAAGTTATAATTATAATAATTTAAGTTTGCATTAGATGAAGTGAGACGGGAAAAGGATACAATATTTCTACAACTGCTTCACTCTACATTTCGTTATATTTAATACAAATTTAAATTATTTATAATAATTAATCATTCTACTGTTTATGATAAATAAATTATAAAATTTTGAAATTTTATTATTATATCAATTTTTGTATTTGTTTTGGTTAAAATTGATCCTCAAAAGATATTCTACAATACTAACATCTTATATATACACACACACACACATATATATATATATATATATGTATATAAATTAGTCGATGAGATATGTCATCAAAAATACTTTTCAGATTTTTAATGATATAGAATTTTTTTTTAAAGAAATTGTACTTATCGAAATCTGCACATATTTACACAACAAAAGCGCATATAATATTACTTTTTTACATTGCAAATAATTATCAGTCATATTAGAGCAATTACAGGCCTACATATGATTTGTAGAGTAGCACCGCTGCTCTATAAGCGTAACTTCTTTTAAAGTTTAGAATTGTTTATGTCTAAATTCAAACCGCATTAAATTCGATAATTAAATAGTTAAACTATTTTCGTCGGAACGAAGAACAAATATTATGGGACATAATTTTACAAATTTTTTGCTGAATCTAAAATGGAAGATCCAACATTTTCTTCTATTCGTTATAAATGATTCTATTATTAATTTGATTATTTAAATTTATTATGCTATATTTAAAAATTAAAAAGCGGACCTATATCCGCCATTTCGGTATCTTCCATATTATTTGAGCCTACAACGTGATGCCTAGAAATTAAAAAATAATTTTTCAAGTATAGAAGCACATATTTTTGATAATTAATAATTATGATTGAATTTATGTATAAAATACTTGTGCTTTTCGAAATAATAAATGAAATATTAAATTTAAAAATACCTATGTTGGTGAAAATGAGATGTTGTACGAATGTGGCCATCAGGTGATCTTGATGACAAACTGTGAAGACTTCCTGTACTTAAGAAACCTTTGCGTGGACTTCTAGCATTTACGATCCTTGGTTGCGCACACATTTCCTCCAAAACACTAGGTGCTACATATGTAAAACCCTACAAATATTTTGTTATATTATTTTAATATTGAATCAAATAATAATTATTACATTAATTTTAATAATTTTATTTTAAAAATTAATTCGAATATATTTTTATTATCTATTTGTAACTTACTTGAAAAATCATATTAGCAGATTCACTTAAAGTACTTTCAACTGGTGAATCAACTGGTACAGTTGCTGTGAATTGTTCATCAAATTGCGATGTATCATCGGCACTTTTCTATAAATATTAAAAAATTTATGTATTTATTATCGCAATGCGTTTTAGTTAAATTAATACTTACTAATGATGGTTTAAAAGGAGGCTCTAATTTTCGCGATATTACATCTTGCCAATTAATATGTTCAAAAAAATTATGATTCATAATCTGTTCAGCATCTTCGGGTCCAGATCCCAATCTTTGTGATACTTGTCTCTGTAATTAATATGTAAAACACACATATTAAGTATTATCAAATATACAATAATTATTATATTTAATATAAAATAATTATGCAATAACTAAACAAAATTATTATTTTATAAAAAGAAAATGAAAAGATACTTTTAATAATTTTCGTATTAAGTCTCTTGCATCTGGTGTTAAATATAACGGAAGATTTAACTTTCCGCGTAAAATCTTCTCGATTGTTTTTCTTCTATCATCTCCTGTAAATGGTGGCTATAGGAATAGTATATGTATGTATAATCATGTTATTTGATTTAATTTTATATTTTAAAAATATTTTGCAGTATTTATTTTACATACCATTCCAGTAAGCATATCAAACATTAGAGCACCTAAACTCCACCAATCAACTGCTTTCCCATGTCCACTTCTTGTTAAAATTTCTGGTGCCCTAAATGATAATAATAGTTATAATATATACATTTTTAGCCAAATTATTTAAGTTCATAATTTATTTTTAATTAATTTAACAATAAGATTTTTATTAATATAATAAGAATATTTTACTTACATATACTCTATGGTTCCACAAAATGTATGTGTTACTGTACCTTCTTCTATATGTTCTTTACAAAGACCAAAATCTGTTAATTTAACATGACCTTCGCCATCTAATAAAATATTTTCTGGCTTTAAATCCCTATAAAAATAATCAATCCAGTTATATGCTATAATAAAATTATAAATAATATTAATGATTAAAAATACCTGTATATAATACCCTGATTATGAAGATGTTGCAATGCGAGTATAATCTCAGATAAATAAAAACTATAAATATAAAATACAAAGATATAATAATTTAGTTATACTTAAATTATTAATATATATAAAATTTATATAAAATATAATATAATATAAATAAATTATCATTTATCATCATTTAAATTAATAAAATAAATTGACAAATTAATTTACCAAGCAGTATCTTCTAAGAAAATGCCTTCTCTATCTAAATATGTGAAGAGTTCTCCTCCACATAGATATTCCAAAATTAAATATAATTTACCACCAGTTTGAAATGCATACATTAAATTTACAATAAATGGATGCTGAAAAAAAAAGATAAATAAGGATTTTATAAATAGCTAAATAAATAAATAAATATCTTATAAAGAAATTTATTTACTTTTACTGCTTCTAAAATATTCCTTTCTGCTTTTGTATGAGCTGTGTCCTTTTGATTTCTTATGATAGATGCTTTACGTAATACCTATGCAAATAAAAAAACTATAAAGCTTTTTACATACATATATAAATAGAAATATTTACCTTCATTGCAAAAATACTGCCTTTATCTTTTCCAGTTACTTTTTTTACTTGAAAAACTTTTCCATATCCACCTTCTCCAAGGATTTTACATAATTCAAAATCTTGCGGACCAGTTTTCTCTTGTCCTGCATTGACATTTTGTTCTGATAACTGTACTCTTTCTAAATTATCAGATCTATAAAAAATAAAATTTTTTAGTTTTCCTTTAAAAAAAAGATAAAAAGACAATAATCAAACACACATATATATATAAATATATAAATATGTAAATATGTAACAATTAAATATTTTTATTATTATTAATATTTATATTTATTTATATATATTATATATATAATTATAATATAATAATATATTTTTAACAATATTCAATAGATAATATTATGCATTTTGAAAAATTTATTCTACTTACTCTAATATTGTATTTATATTTGTAGTACGATTATATTCTTCCTAAAAAAAAATGAAACATATTATAAACCTGTTACAATAATTTAAAATTAATAAAATTTAACAAAACACAAACTTCTCTATTTTCAACGATATCATCATCCGACTCGTCTTGATTTATAGAGTCTCCGTCATGTAATTCTATGTCAAATACTCCAGCCATTCTTCTTACAACGTAATCACATTTAAAAGTTTTTTTCGTCAATAACTTTAATTGATCTTAATATGTTCGAATAACATAGATATCTACGTATGTGCGTAAATGCGGTAGTATATTATACTTCCCTTTATTTGCGTGTTCCACACTGATTTTGTGATAGATTAAATTACCTATAAACGTAAATTACAAAATCTATATAAAAGTATGTGTAATATTACGAAGATTATTTACTATTTTGTTCCTTTTTTCACTTTCTTATCTTATGACAAAATAATTAAAAAGGAATATCAGAAATTTTGAAAAAGAAACATGAAACGATTCAAGTACTCCAGACACAAACTATGTTCCAACGTGAATGCCAACTCTAATCTAGCATAAAATATATAATAAATATATAGAAACATTTAAAAGTTTTATTCTATTTGAAAATAGAAACAAGAAATACACATTTCTTATTAATTTGATAAATGTGAAATAAGTTGACTCTACTTTGTATAAAGTTACAAATAGTTTTCTTAATGATAAACTATATTCTAATATAATCTTTATAAATCAGTCTTCAATCCAATTTAAAATTCTAAAATTTTATTAAGATCAAATTAGAAAAAAGAAGTATTAAGATCAAATAAAAAATTTATATTTAATTTATATCTTGCAATAAATTTGCAAGATAAATTGTTTAGTTTTTAAATATACAATTATAAATATATATAAAATATATTACAATGTTTTAATATATTTTAAAATGCATAAAAAATGGAAAAGAAAATGATTACGCCATCTACGATATGATCAAAATTAGAGAATACAAAAACATTGAATTATTCTCTCTTGGATATTAAATTATGGTTAGGTTGCAGAGAGGAGCATCTAAATACTTACATAATTTAGAGCAACAATAGCGTCACTTTTACACATATACTTGACATGCTTGATATCATATAAAAAATAACGTAAGTTTACAATTTATAGATATTTCAAATAAAATTTTATTAAATTTTATGTAATTATATCAAATAGAAAAGAAAAAAATAATTAAAATTTTAATTATTTAATGTTTTGTACAATATAATGATATCTATTTACGATATTATATTGAGTTGATTACAATCAATCTTTGTATGCATTTGCTATTTGCTATTATTCATATTATATGACTGAAATATTTCACATTTTTGTCGATTATTCAAACTAATTAATTATTTAAACTAATTAACAATTGTAAGTAAATTGAAATAATAAAGACATACTTGTTTCAATGAAACATGTAAAATTTTATAAAATATAATATTGTAAAATTTTAACGAAACTATCAACAATTATAACAATATCTATAAATATAATGTAAATTCATATAGTTATACTTTAGTTATGATATATTATTAAAAATATTTTTTTTAATATATCCATCAATAGAAACATTCATTTAAATAATTTATAGTTTATAGGTTATGTGATACATTATTGAAATATATATTTGATAATAGAAATGTTTATTTAAGTAATATTTTATATGAATATTTATATGAATATATATTTATTAAATTAAAATAAAAAAGATAAGAAAAGTATAAATTTAATTAATCGATGAATACTTTTATTTAAATTCATAATTATATATATATATATATATATATATTTAAATAATCCTTCATTATTTTAATATATGCATAATATTTTATATTAAATTTATATAAAAGTTATAAATATTAAAATATGATATAATGTTTTATTATAGTTTTATTCTACTTATTTAATTTGAAAAAATGTCAATTCCACCATATTTATTGGGTCCTAATCCTTGGGCCACTATGATGGCTCAACAACAAGCTCATGCTCAGTTAGCTGCAGCTCAAGCTCATGCTCAAGCTGCCGCACATGCACAAGCTGCACATCATGCTCATATGCAAGCAATAGCAGGACCACCATTACCACAAATGCCTAAACAACCAGAAGTTTTATCAGAAGATAAACTTCAAGAAAAAGGTATTTAAAAAATTAATATTTTCTAAACTTTTGAAAGGAAGATTAAATATAAGTTAATATGATGATTGTGTAATAAAAATTTGAAATTGTTATTAATTTAAAGATTTTTTAGTTATGATAGAGTTTTTTAGTTAAAATTTAAAGATTTATATATACATTATATATATATAATATCATTATATATATATTAATGTATATAATTGTATGTATGTATAAAATTTATTATTATTTATATTAATATTATTTGAAATATTTATATAATTTTAGCTCAAAAATGGCAACAGCTTCAGTCAAAAAGATTTGCCGAAAAAAGGAAGTTTGGTTTTGTGGATGCTCAAAAAGAAGATATGCCTCCTGAACATATAAGAAAAATTATTAGAGATCATGGAGACATGAGTAGTCGCAAATATAGACATGACAAACGAGTTTATTTGGGGTTAGTAAATATGTGTATCAAAAATTAAATATTATTAGTATATTAATGTATAAATATAATGTGTAGTAATATTTAATAAATAATATTAATAAATAATATTAATAAATTAATATTAATGTTTTTATAAAAAAATAATTTCTTGATTTTATTTTAGAGCATTAAAATATATGCCTCATGCAGTTATGAAACTTCTAGAAAATATGCCAATGCCCTGGGAACAAATTCGAGATGTAAAGGTTCTTTATCATATTACAGGTGCAATTACATTTGTAAATGAAATTCCTTGGGTTATAGAACCTGTATATATTGCACAATGGGGGTAAGTTATAAAAGAATAAAATTTTATTTATTCCATTATTTAATAATAATAAATAAATATATTCATAAATATATTCTGAAGTCATAATATATTCAAAAAAGAATCATAATATGATTTTAAAAATACTTTGTATATAATATATATAATATCTACATTTCATTTGTTTATTTTTTTTTATTATTATTTTTTATTATATAGTACAATGTGGATTATGATGCGAAGAGAGAAACGGGATCGTAGACATTTTAAAAGAATGAGATTTCCACCATTTGATGATGAAGAACCTCCATTGGATTATGCGGATAATGTTTTGGATGTAGAACCCTTGGAAGCTATTCAAATTGAATTGGATTCAGAAGAAGATGAATCCGTTGCATCATGGTTTTATGAACATAAACCACTTGTTGGTACAAAGTAAATATTGATTGAATTTTAAGAATTAAGAATATTTTTTATTTCATTTATTTATATTAATCATTTAAAATGATAAAATTTGAAAATATATATATTTTTTATATTATGATGAATCGCGTAGGGGTCCTGAAATCAACTAATATGTGAGTTGATGGCTATAGTAATTTGACAGTCTTATTCGAGATGAGTACTACAAGTTACTATTAGCTAGATAAAACGCTATACTGAATTGATAATTTATATTTTATAATGTTAACATTATTTACCAAAATTATATAAATTAATTATTAATGATATTACAGGCATGTAAATGGATCTACTTATCGAAGGTGGAATTTGACTTTACCACAGATGGCGACTTTATATCGTTTGGCTAATCAATTATTAACGGATTTAGTTGATCAAAATTTCTTTTATCTTTTTGATCCAAAATCATTTTTTACTGCAAAAGCATTAAATATGGCTATACCGGGTGGTCCAAAATTTGAACCATTAGTGAAGGATTCAAATGCAGCCGATGAAGATTGGAATGAATTTAACGATATCAATAAAATTATTATTAGACAGCCTATAAGAACAGAATATCGTATTGCATTTCCTTACTTATATAATAATATGCCACATTTTGTGCATTTATCTTGGTGAGTAATATAAAATTGTTCAATAAAATAAATATTCCCACACGAGTTTTAAGATTCATTTATTGTTAGCTTATTAAAGTCTTACTAGCAGTGTGGTAAAGTAATAAAGGGTGATTGTTATTCGTATCCTTTGTACAGTATAAAAGGCAACTGCTGAAATCACCTACAATATTTAATGAATGCTTATGTATAATTTTTTAATATAATTTAGAATGAAATTAATAGAATTACAATAATGAAATTTTTAAATTATATTTACAGGTACCATGCTCCAAATGTTGTCTATATAAAAACCGAAGATCCTGATTTACCTGCGTTTTATTTTGATCCTTTAATTAATCCTATTTCTCATAGAAATTCACTAAAGGTATGTATTTAAATATATTGAATTAGAATAATTGATATAAGCTATTATACTTTTAAAATGCATAAATTTTATATATTTTTTAGACAGTGGAACCACAAATTGAGGATGATGAGGATTTTGTGCTTCCTGAAGAAGTACAACCTTTTCTTCAAGAAACGCCGTTATATACTGATAATACAGCGAATGGAATAGCTTTATTATGGGCACCAAGACCATTTAATACTCGTTCCGGCAGAACAAGACGAGCCATTGATATTCCTTTAGTGAAATCTTGGTATAGAGAACATTGTCCACCAGGACAACCCGTTAAAGTTCGAGTTAGTTATCAAAAACTATTGAAATACTTTGTGTTGAATGCATTAAAACACAGACATCCTAAACCACAAAAGAAACGTTACTTGTTTCGATCTTTCAAGTCAACTAAATTTTTTCAAACTACTACAATAGATTGGGTTGAAGCTGGTCTACAAGTCTGTAGACAGGGATATAATATGTTGAATTTACTCATTCATAGAAAAAATTTAAATTATCTTCATTTGGATTATAATTTTAATTTGAAACCGGTTAAAACTCTCACGACGAAAGAAAGAAAGAAATCTAGATTTGGAAATGGTAGGTGCTAAAAAAATATATACTATATTCATTTTATTAGTAATGGTATAAAATTATTAAGAAAATTTTATTTTTTCAGCTTTTCATTTATGTCGTGAGATTCTACGTTTAACGAAATTGATCATAGATTCTCATGTACAATATCGTTTGAATAATGTTGATGCATTTCAACTTGCCGATGGATTGCAATATATTTTTGCGCATGTTGGTCAATTAACTGGAATGTATCGATATAAATATAAGTTAATGCGACAAATTAGAATGTGTAAAGATTTAAAACATTTAATTTATTATCGTTTTAATACGGTAAGAATACACGGTTGTTATTAATATTATTTAATATTATTACTATCATTATATTACATTACTATCATCATATGTTATTAATATCATTTAAATATTATAATAAATTATTATGTTAATTATAAATATTATAATTATTTTTATGATGGATATATAAATGGATAGGGCCCTGTTGGAAAAGGTCCTGGTTGTGGATTTTGGGCACCAGGCTGGAGAGTATGGCTTTTTTTTATGAGAGGAATTACACCATTATTAGAAAGATGGTTAGGAAATTTGTTATCCAGGCAATTCGAAGGTCGTCATTCAAAAGGAGTTGCAAAAACTGTAACAAAACAAAGAGTAGAATCGCATTTCGATCTTGAATTAAGAGCATCAGTAATGCACGATATTGTAGATATGATGCCAGAAGGAATTAAACAGAATAAAGCTCGTACAATACTTCAACATCTTAGTGAAGCATGGAGGTGTTGGAAGGCTAATATTCCGTGGAAGGTTTATTTATTATAATTTAATTTTTAATTTTTTTACTTATTAATAATATAAATTTTCCGTTTGTATTAGTTTTTTGACCAACACTTTCTCTAGGTTCCTGGATTACCAATACCTATCGAAAATATGATTCTTCGTTATGTTAAAATGAAAGCAGATTGGTGGACCAATACTGCACATTATAATCGAGAACGTATTAGACGTGGAGCAACTGTAGATAAAACTGTGTGCAAAAAAAATTTGGGTCGTCTTACGCGACTCTATCTTAAAGCCGAGCAAGAACGACAACATAATTATTTGAAGGTACAATGAAAATAAATTAAAAATAAATAATTTTTAAAATCAACAATCATTAATTTTTTAACTTTTGATATCTTTGCATACAGGATGGTCCTTATATTTCTCCTGAAGAAGCAGTAGCTATATATACTACTACTGTACATTGGTTAGAATCAAGAAGATTTGCTCCTATACCTTTTCCACCATTGTCTTATAAACATGATACTAAACTTTTAATATTAGCTTTGGAACGCTTAAAAGAAGCATATAGTGTTAAGTCAAGATTGAATCAAAGTCAACGCGAAGAACTTGGTTTAATAGAACAAGCATATGATAATCCACACGAAGCGTTGTCTAGAATTAAACGTCATCTTCTAACACAAAGAGCGTTCAAAGAGGTTCAAAGAGCCCTTCTACAATTTTTACACTGTTTATTTTTATGATATTTTCATATATTTTTTTTATAGGTGGGAATTGAATTTATGGATCTTTATAGTCATCTGATTCCTGTATACGATGTCGAGCCTCTTGAAAAAATTACAGATGCTTATTTGGATCAATATTTATGGTATGAAGCAGATAAACGAAGATTGTTCCCACCATGGGTTAAACCTTCAGATACAGAACCACCCCCTTTATTGGTATATAAATGGTGTCAAGGTATTAATAATCTACAAGATGTTTGGGATGTTAGCGAAGGGGAATGTAATGTGTTATTGGAATCAAAGTTTGAAAAATTATATGAAAAAATCGATTTGACATTATTAAACAGGCTTCTTCGATTAATTGTTGATCATAATATAGCCGATTATATGACTGCAAAGAATAATGTTGTTATAAATTATAAGGTATGTTGCTTATTTTGTTAATTTGCATGTATCAATTGTTTTGTATTAAATAAATAATAAAAAATATAAGATATATGATTATTTAGGACATGAATCATACAAACAGTTATGGGATAATTAGAGGTCTGCAATTTGCATCATTTATAGCACAATATTATGGTCTAGTATTAGATTTGCTGGTTCTTGGATTGCAAAGAGCCAGTGAAATGGCTGGTCCTCCTCAAATGCCAAATGATTTTTTGACTTTCCAAGATGTAGCATCAGAAACAGCACATCCTATTAGATTATATTGCAGATACGTTGATAGAATACATTTGTTTTTAAGGTAAAATTAAAAATTTATAATTTTTTTAAAAGATTATATTGTTCATACATATATACATATATACTTTGCATTTTAATTAAATTATTGAGTTATAAATTGATATTTATAAATTTCTAATTTATATTAATTAATAATTTTCTATTTTATATTAACAGATTTTCTGCTGATGAAGCGAGAGATCTAATTCAAAGATATTTGACAGAACATCCAGATCCTAATAATGAAAATATTGTTGGTTACAATAATAAAAAATGTTGGCCTCGAGATGCACGAATGCGTCTTATGAAACATGATGTTAATTTGTAAGTAAATAATAGTTATAGTAATAATCATTAGTTCTTCTTTGTTATTATTTTTATTTAATTATTTTATAAACTTTAAAATTTTCTTTTTTTTATCTTACAGAGGTCGTGCTGTATTTTGGGATATTAAAAATCGGTTACCTCGTTCTACAACTACGATACAGTGGGAAAATAGTTTTGTTAGTGTATATAGTAAAGATAATCCCAATTTGTTATTCAATATGAGTGGATTCGAATGCAGAATTTTGCCAAAATGTAGAACTACTCATGAAGAATTTACACATAGAGATGGTGTGTGGAATTTACAAAATGAAATTACGAAAGAAAGAACTGCTCAGTGTTTCTTGAGAGTTGATGATGAAAGTCTACAACGATTTCATAATAGAGTTAGACAAATTCTTATGGCTTCTGGATCTACAACTTTCACAAAAATTGTTAATAAATGGAATACAGCTTTAATTGGACTTATGACTTATTTTCGTGAAGCTGTAGTGAATACACAAGAACTCTTAGATTTGTTAGTAAAATGCGAAAATAAAATTCAAACACGTATTAAAATTGGTCTTAATTCAAAAATGCCTTCGCGATTTCCACCAGTAGTATTTTACACACCGAAAGAATTAGGTGGACTTGGAATGCTATCAATGGGACATGTACTTATACCTCAGGTAGGCTAAAAAATTAAAAACTATTTTCAGAAATATTACTATAATATCTCAATATTTAAAAAAAAAAAAAAATACAAATATAATTGCAAAAAATGTTACAGTCAGATTTAAGATGGTCAAAGCAAACTGATGTTGGTATTACTCATTTTCGTTCGGGCATGAGTCACGATGAAGATCAGTTAATTCCAAACTTATATCGATATATTCAACCTTGGGAATCAGAGTTCATAGATTCTCAACGAGTATGGGCAGAATATGCATTAAAACGACAAGAAGCTAATGCTCAAAATCGTAGGCTTACTTTGGAAGATCTTGAAGATAGTTGGGATCGTGGTATTCCTAGAATAAATACTTTATTCCAGAAAGATAGACACACCCTTGCCTATGACAAAGGTTGGAGAATACGTACAGAATTTAAACAATATCAGGTATTATCTTATTGCATTTTATTATTGAATTTATTTTCATTTATATTTTATATAAGAAGTATTATTTTTTATTTATGTGATTTTAGGTATTGAAACAAAATCCATTTTGGTGGACTCATCAACGTCATGATGGTAAATTGTGGAATTTAAATAATTATCGAACAGATATGATACAAGCCCTCGGTGGTGTAGAAGGTATTTTAGAACATACTCTTTTTAAAGGAACATACTTTCCAACCTGGGAAGGTCTTTTCTGGTAATTCTTTTTTGATTTTTTTCCAATTCCATTTTTAGATTTTTTAAATTTAAATAAAATTTAATCATAAAATTTATTAATGTAAGAATCAAAATGCTGATCTATCGTTTATTATTTTTTTTATACAGGGAGAAAGCATCTGGATTTGAAGAATCTATGAAATATAAGAAATTAACTAATGCACAAAGATCTGGCTTAAATCAAATTCCAAATCGTCGATTCACTCTATGGTGGTCACCAACTATTAATAGAGCAAATGTTTATGTTGGTTTTCAGGTAATATTTATATATTAATTTATTATAATTATTAAAAAATATATATTTTTGATGTCAATGATTTCTGATGAAATGAAATTTTTATTTACTATATATAAATTTTATTTATTGTCTATTTTTTGTTAGGTTCAATTGGATTTAACAGGAATATTCATGCATGGTAAAATTCCAACATTAAAGATTTCATTAATTCAAATATTTCGTGCACACTTGTGGCAAAAAGTACATGAATCGATTGTGATGGATCTTTGTCAAGTTTTTGATCAAGAATTAGATGCTCTAGAAATCGAGACTGTTCAAAAAGAGACCATTCATCCTAGAAAATCATACAAGATGAACTCTTCTTGTGCTGATATTTTGCTTTTCTCTGCATATAAGTGGAACGTATCTAGACCATCGTTACTTGCCGATTCAAAGTAATTATTTCTTTTTCTTTTATTTTCATTTATATATTTATAGAGAATATATTTTGTTATTAATATTATTATTATGTTATTAATATATTATTATTATGTCATTTTTTGAACAGAGATCTTATGGATAATACAACTACACAAAAATATTGGATAGACGTGCAACTTAGATGGGGAGATTATGATTCTCATGATATCGAACGATATGCTAGAGCTAAATTCTTAGATTATACAACAGATAATATGTCTATTTATCCATCACCAACAGGATTATTAATAGCTATAGATTTAGCTTATAATTTACATAGGTATATGTTTTAATATTTAAATATTTTTATTCAATTTAATTGCAATTTTAAAATTATATTGGAATTAAAAATTAAATTATCAAGATGTAATCCTTGATATACTGTTCGATTATATCAAATATTTATTTCCTCTGATTTAAAAATAAAAATGAAATTTTCTTTATCTCAATATATTGAATGTTAAACAAGATATATATTTAAATATGTCAGATCAAAAACGCAAAAGATGATTTTTTTGATCGGTATATATAAAAATAATCATTAGCAGATAATGTAAAAATATTTCATGATTTATTTATTTGCATTTTTGTTTATAGTGCTTATGGTAACTGGTTCCCGGGGTGTAAGCCTCTTATACAACAAGCAATGGCAAAAATAATGAAAGCTAATCCTGCTTTATATGTATTACGAGAACGCATTCGGAAAGCATTACAACTTTATTCATCAGAACCTACAGAACCATATCTATCTTCACAAAATTATGGAGAACTTTTTTCGAATCAAATTATTTGGTATTTTTTTTTCTTACATTTATTTTTATGAAGAATATATAATTGTTATATCGACCATTTTTTTTTATTTGATTTATTAGGTTTGTTGATGATACTAATGTATATCGTGTTACAATTCATAAAACATTTGAGGGTAATTTAACTACAAAACCTATAAATGGAGCAATCTTTATTTTCAATCCTCGGACTGGTCAATTGTTTTTAAAGATTATTCATACTTCCGTTTGGGCTGGTCAAAAACGTTTAGGTCAGGTAAGATATTACATTTATTACAATTATAAAAAACTAAATAATGAATATAATTGAAAAGTTTTTATTCTATAATTAATATTATATTATCATAGTTGGCAAAATGGAAAACTGCTGAAGAAGTAGCTGCTCTTATTCGATCTTTACCAGTCGAAGAACAACCGAAGCAAATTATAGTAACAAGAAAAGGAATGTTGGATCCTTTAGAAGTGCATTTACTAGATTTTCCTAATATTGTTATCAAGGGATCAGAACTTCAATTACCATTCCAAGCTTGTTTGAAAGTTGAAAAGTTTGGTGACTTGATATTAAAAGCAACAGAACCTCAAATGGTATTATTCAATTTATATGATGATTGGTTGAAAACTATTTCATCGTATACGGTAATAATTTATAATTTTTTTTATTAATTTTCTTTTTTTTTTAATATTTTAATTATATTTTTTTAAATATATTTATCTTTATTCTTTTTCTTATATATAGGCATTCTCACGTTTGATTCTAATTCTTCGTGCATTACATGTCAATACTGAAAGAACAAAAGTTGTTCTAAAACCTGATAAAACAACTATAACAGAACCACATCATATATGGCCTTCTTTGACAGATGATGAATGGATTAAAGTCGAAGTACAATTGAAAGATCTTATTTTGGCTGATTATGGTAAAAAAAACAAGTATGTATTTTTTAATATTTTTTTATTTATTTATATTTATATAAATATCCACCTAATATGAAATTGTTTATTATGAAATTGTATTATTCTTAGTGTGAATGTTGCATCATTGACTCAATCAGAAATTCGAGATATCATTTTGGGTATGGAAATTAGTGCACCCTCTGCACAACGTCAACAAATTGCTGAAATAGAAAAACAAACAAAAGAACAATCGCAGCTTACAGCAACAACTACAAGGACAGTAAACAAACATGGAGACGAAATTATCACGGCGACAACTTCCAATTATGAAACACAAACATTTAGTTCAAAAACTGAATGGCGAGTAAGAGCAATTTCTGCTACCAATTTGCATCTTCGAACTAATCATATATATGTATCATCCGATGACATTAAGGAAACTGGTTACACATATATTTTGCCAAAGAATGTTCTTAAAAAATTCGTCACCATTTCAGATTTACGAGCACAGGTATGCCTTTTATATACTTGATTTTATAAAAATAAATTTATTTTTCTTATTTTCACTAAAAAGAAATTAAATATATTATTATTATGTTGTTATTATTATTGTTATTTGTGTAGATAGCAGGGTATTTATATGGAATTAGTCCACCAGATAATCCACAAGTTAAAGAAATACGATGTATAGTTATGGCTCCACAATGGGGTACTCATCAAACAGTCCATTTACCTAACACACTTCCAAATCATCAATATCTTAAGGAAATGGAACCTCTCGGTTGGATTCATACTCAACCTAATGAGCTGCCACAATTATCGCCGCAGGTTTATATTATCAACATATATTGTTGAATACATATTTATTAATATATTTTTATTTATAATTATTATTTAATTTATTGTGTATTTTATATTATATTATTTTATATTAATTTATATTTGACTAGGATATATCTACTCATGCTCGAATAATGGCAGAAAATCCGATTTGGGATGGAGAAAAAACTATTGTTATTACTTGTAGTTTTACGCCAGGATCTTGTTCTCTTACGGCATACAAATTAACACCTAGGTTTGTATTTGATTTTTTTTTTTGATGAAATTTGTTATTTATCGTCATTATTAAACATTTATTTTTTTGTTATTATTAAATTTTGTATTTATTGTATTTATTGTAGCGGCTTTGAATGGGGAAAGCAAAATACCGATAAGGGAAATAATCCTAAAGGTTATTTACCGAGTCATTATGAAAAAGTACAAATGTTATTATCTGATCGTTTCCTTGGTTTCTTTATGGTCCCAAGTCAAGGATCTTGGAATTATAATTTTATGGGTAAGATTTGATTTTTGTTTCTTAGCTAAAACCGAAATAATATAATTATTATTTTTTTCCTGGCGGTTACAGGTGTGAGACATGATCCAAACATGAAATATGAATTGCAACTGGCAAATCCGAAAGAATTTTATCATGAAATTCACAGACCTGCCCATTTTTTGAATTTTTCCAGTTTAGAGGATGGAGAAGGAGTTGGAGCTGATAGAGAAGATGTATTCGCATAAACAAATGATAAAAAAAAGAATTAAATGAGAATAGAAACTCGATATTATCAATATCGTATTCATTCTCTCTATAACAATGATATTTATGTGTTTATATACAACTAAAATATAATAATTTTAAATAAATAATAAATAATTAGTACATTATAATAACAAAATTTTGGATCCCTAATATATAATGTTTAATGAATAGATTTATTTTAATATTACTTCAAATTTTAATTACTTTGTATTTCAATATCGTTTTAGAATAAAATATATATATAATATGTGTTTAATTAAATGTATATGTAAAAAAAATGTACAAAATTTTTGCATATTTGATTTGATAAAGATAAAGAATAATATACATTTTGATATAAATATTTTTGTCATTTTCTTATTTTATAAAATAAAATTTACAAACTTTGTAATAAAATAATGAATAAAATTATTATTATATTATATTAAAATTTAAATTATAAGAGAAAGAGAAATAACTATGATAAAATAGATTTAATTTATTTATACATTATTATTTTAATAATATATTGACATTAAACTTAATAATTTCTAAAAATCATTATTTTATCACAAAATAAAAATTAAATGTTTCAAATTTACATATAAACGATTATGTAGTAGCAAAAATGAATATTAGAAAGGCAGCATAACGATGACTAGAAATTCTTCAAGAAAATTCACACTCAATATTTGATCTTTAATTCATTATTAATCGATATTTTGATGAAGTGTCGAATATAAATTGAATATAGATTTGTCAAAAGCTAATATACTTCAATCAAAATTTTCTTTTTTTCATTTGTTATTTTTATAAAGTTGTATAAATGATATATAATAAATCACGATACAGAAATGATTAAAGCTAATTATTAATTATCGACGATTGTTTTGTCACAAAAAGATTCATTCGAATATGTGACGATCTTTTCCTGAAATGATGGAGCGGAAGTTGTCGATGTACAAGTACGACAACCACTACGAGTTGAATTTCTTGAAAAAACATTACTTCCATGGCAACCAAATCTTCTTAACAGTAGTCTTTTAACTTTATCTTTCCAAACGAAAATTATAAAAATAATTACACCTTGCAAAGTATTCGTAAAATCAGTAAGGTACCAAAGATATGTTGGTGTATTGTTACAAAGCCATGATATTATTTCCATTGACCAATTTATACCCATCACAATGAACAGTTTCAAATATAGATTAAACCTGGATAAAGCAAATTAAATTTCACATTTAATTAAATGAAAGATTAAAATAGTTTTATAATATATATATATACATATATGTATATAAATGTATGCATATATGAACAATTTTATATATCAGAAAAATAATAAAATAAAAATCAGAAAAATGAATTTGACTTAATAAATATTCCATGATACGTATTATATATGATAAATAATCAATTATGAAAATATATATATTTATATTACAAATTCATCTTATTACAAAAATTATGATGCATAACTTACATGGAATATATGGTATATTTTTTATCGATGAAAAATCTTTTTTTTTTCAATTTCCAAAGATTTCAACATTTTTTCAATTTTAAATATAATTTTATCTGGAGATATTTTTTTATAGAATAATAGAACATTAAAAAAATATAAATATATAATAATTATAAATATTTTAATTTAAAATTTTCTATTTCATACTACTATAAAATTATATTGAAAAAAATATGAAGTTATATTAAAAATATTATTGAAAAAATATTGAAATTTTGATTTTATCTCTTTAAATATTCCGTTAAAAAAAAATATATATATATATAGTATATAAATGCTAAGATCAATGATAAAGACGAAACATGCAATCACGAGATCCTCTTCAGACGGATGTATGTTTTGTTACGCGAGAGCGACCCGCTTTCGTCATTACAAAAACAAATCAAACCATGGGAAAATCCTTATTGTACAAGTTCTAAAAAAAGCTCTGAAAATATTTTTACCGTCATAAGTATGAAATAAGAGCAATAATGTAAAAGCATATTGATGTAAATAAATGGAAGAAAACGAAATCTTAGCATTTAATCAATTATTTTGTATATATTTTTGAATGATCGATATTTTATATATACTATGTGATAACAGTACAGTAGATATATAATTAAAAATATTATAAACAAAAAAAGAACGAACCATTGTTTATTGTCATCATGGCGTCTACTGTCCATACTTCTAAGATGTTGGGCCGTATCTTTTCCATGTTGCCGTATTTTTAATGCCGTAGAAATAAAAAGACATATATTACAAAGAACAGTGATACCCATAGGACCGTAAAAATATATTGCCTTTGCTTCATCTCCTATACAAACATTTATCAAAATTAAAAATATACTTATATACGATATTATGAAATTTTAATCAAATCTTGATTAATTTTAAAAATTCTTATTTGCCCAAGAAAACTCGTTATTCTAATTCGTGAAAACTTACTTGTGAACCAACAATTCATTTTTCCAAAGTCTGGTTTGATTAAATAATTTGGAATTTTAGGCAGAAAATCCATAATAGCGCAAATTCCGGTGAGAATCGCTGCGCAACCCCAAGCGTAAATCGAATATATTAAAAATTTTTTACGCTCTCTTTGTTTCACACTGCCATGTAAGGATCGAAAGCCTCTGAAAATAAGAAATTCTTTAGTAAATAAAATAGAATTAAAAAAAAAAAGTAGAAATGGAAAAATACATGAAAAATGAAACTTAAAAAGTAAAATAAAAAATAATTAGCATAAGATTTCGATTATTTTTTTTTTGTTAATCACAATATATAATATGTATATTATACTTCAAAATATAGTTCCATTGCATCAAATATTAAATAAACAAATGTTAAATATTAAACAAACTCATTTTATGTATTTATTATATATTTGATTAATAAATTTACATATTAATTAAATCTGTTCGAAAAAATTTAAAAGTGTTAAAATGATATTTTTTTTTATTAGAACATCACTTTTTTTTAAAAATATAGCGTGTAAACGAAAATATAAAGTGGGTCTCATAAAAGTTTGGGAAGCCCTGTTTTATACGATATGAGCTTGTGGTTTTAGATGACGTGTTCTATATTTCCTGCCGTTACATCTTATAAAAGTAAGATTTATAGTTTCAAACGATCAGTAAGAATCATTAATAAAAGTATATATATCGTTTGCACAAGAAGAAATAAAAATACGATTTCTTTTTTTATTTTTAAACAAAATATTAAGATTCTAAATTTAATTATTCTATTTATTCGTGCTTTATTTGAATATATAGTAATATTTTGAACTTATTCCTTGAAATATTCAATTTATGAACAAAAAAAAAATTAAGTTAAAGTGAAAACTAGAAAACGGAAAAGTACAATTTATAAAATTGAAGAAATGATGCGTAAACTTGAAAAGTATTTTATTAATAGAAATTACGAATAAATAATAGATATTCAAGAAAAGTCTATATACCATCCTCTAAATTAGATAAGAAGATTATTCCTAATTGATACTTATCTATACATAAATGTATATGTATGTTGTATAATTCAAGGATACTATAGTCACACCCTTAATTACATTCGTCACACCTATATACTTATATGCTTCACATATGTAATAAAAGAAATACTTGGTAATGACCGATAACTCGTTATTTTAATGATTACAAGTTATATACTATAAACGACATTAAAAAAAAACTTGACAATGAATTTGTAATGATCAAATAATTTAAAATTAAAAAAAAAAAAACGATTTAACACGATTGCTACATGCTATTCAGATAATTTTTTTGGCAGAAAAGAAAATTGAAATATCAAAATATCATTACTTGTGAACCAATGATTTAAAATTTTTCGAAGCATTTTTATATTATAATTAATCGATTAAACTTATTATTTCCAAATATCAACATTTATTTATCATGATTTTATTAATTTTTTTTATTTTTTTCAAAAATTATCGAAGCATGAAAACTATCGACATCAGTATGTATGTATAGTATCGAATGTATAGCGTAATATCGATGTGGCGTCGATATGGCGTCGGTATAGCGTCCGTGTGGCGTCGATGTGGCGTCGGCGTCAGAACCAAAAGACCGATTCTCAGTTTTCGAGTATTCGAGATTTGTTTAGAACATACGTCACGATTTGTTTGCTGTACACCTGGCGCTTTACAAATACATACATATATGTATATAAGTAGATCTCTCAAATACTTTTATAAGAATTCAATAAAGAAAGAAATATCATGTTACTTTTGATTTTTGAGACGCAATCGCTTTTCTACGCAATATTTGCATTTATCTTTTCATATAATAATTTCTATTAAATAAAAATACATATGTATGTTTTATATATATATATAATACATAAAAGTATGTTCCTGATAATTTATATTGTTATGATAATATATATTATTTCAATCATACTTAGATAAATGGACGACAGAAATAGACACGTTTATTCGATTAAAAATTTTAATCTCTTATTGAGAGAATTCCGAGAAAAATTATTTGTATATAGTGGAAGGCAAGATTGGATCGATTGAAAGGAATAAAAGACACATTATTGTCGTGAAGTTAAATAAACTTGTGATGTTAATAACATGTTGGATGTTCATGGAATGAAAGTACTTGAGAAAGAAGCCCTAAGTCTACTTCGTGGACCGATCGAACTTAATTTAAGAATGTTTACAAAGTATACACATGCCGTCATGAACCGGATATTAATTCACGCATGTCGCTATCAATTTCCCTTGATGATCGTAAACTATCGAATTGCTATAGCTGGAAAGATATTAAGAAGATAATTTCTGTACGTTCCATGATGCATATATCATCGATTATAATAAGCTTTTAATTCGAAAGCATTGTAAATACACTGTTAGTTCGAATTATATTTGAATTTAACACAACGGGATTAATTAAGAAATTAAATTAAAATGAAATGTAGAAAAAACAGTTATGAATTAAGATATACATAAATGATGGAATTAAATAGCAAACGAAAAAAATTAACTTACCCAAATGTCCACCAAATATCGAAGCACATAACGTTCAACCAGAAGAAACTAGCCAAAAAAGAAAAATGAATGATGAATGCTGAAACAGAATTCAATAAATGATCAATGATAATTTAAATATAGTAGTACATAAAAATTTCATATAATATAATATAAATATATAATATATAATATGTAATAATAATAAAATATAATATATAATAATA
>NW_006263505.1:99634-108610 GCF_000469605.1 Apis dorsata | reverse complement strand
AAAACGGAAAACAAAAAAAAAATGCAATGCAACGCATAAATAACATGAAATCTTATTTATGTATATATATCTTATATATATGTATATAATATATATATATATAATCTTATGTATATATATTTTTTATGTTAGAAATATTAATTTTTATATAGAGATACGTAAAATTATTTAAAATTATTATGTAACTGTATGAGTACCAAATATAATGCAGAGAGAATTCGAAATCTGTTCTTGCGGAATAACATTTACGCTTGAAAGTGTTATATAGGCGACTAATAAAGAAATAATATGTGCACGAAGTGTGTTGCCGTGTAAATTCTTCAATTCTGGTAACAGACAGTAGACGATAAATGTGGCAAACAGGAACGGCACCGATACGATCATTCCGATGGGATAAAGTACTTTACTAACATTTATCTCATCTTCATCCTTGTAACAAAAAATTACATCGAATACAGTGGATAAAATGATACCGAGACAATAATCAGTCTCTCGAAAAAGTTCGTTCTTGTTATATTTGTAAACTGAACCATTATCGAGAATCATGAATTCATCTTCCGGATATTCTTCTGGACTAAGTTTATAACGTTGCCAGCCTTTACAAGGATCTTTAACGGATAAATGAAAATAGCGTCGATAATCCGGTGTCTCATCGATTAACGTTAAATTATTCGAGTTGTAAAGGGGCGGGAAACGATAAGTATTATTTGTTTCAATACATTTTTCGTTCGTCATACGATTCCCGTATGGGCAACATAAAGGAATACATGCTTTTCCATCAGTCATGAAAAAAATATTAGAAAAACATTGATCCTTGCTCTCTGCATTCGTAAAAATATTTCCCATCTTCTCGATATCTTCATTCGAATGAAAATATTTCGTTCTGTTATCGTTATCTATTTTCACATTCGATTCATGTATGGCGAAATTGATAGAATCCTGGTTAAGAGATGGTGTTGTATTGAATTGTGAAGACGGTTGAATTGAATTTATCGCGAGTATCGTCAATAATAAATCACCGATCACGACACTAAACATCTTGGTAAGTAGGTTTTCGTCAAGTAACTGTTTATCACGATTCGTTCAGATTTATAATGACCACAATCATTATCGTTTTACGCGGAAACGATACTACGATTGCTAATGTTCATAACGTCGGTTGGTCGCGTCACGTTGCAACCGACTAACTACTGGGAATGATTTCAGCGTTTTCGTTTTATTCTTCCTTTTTTCGTTATCCTTGTCACTTTTCTGCTTCCCTCTCTCCCTATTTACCCCTTCTCCTATTTATTTCTTTTATTTTTTTTATTAATTTTTTTTTATCTATTCTTTTATTTTCCTCACTTTTTTTACCTGATTAGATTGTAGAAATTTTTAATTAAAAAAATCGAAAAGAATTTTATATTAAAAGTTTTTAAAATAAAAATGGAAAAGAAGATGGCAAGAAGGAAGAGAAAGAAAGAGAAAAGATAAATTCCTGAAGGCAAAAGTAATTTGAAGATCAAAAAATAAGTAAACAACAAATTATTATGAATATTTTATATCTATTTAATCGGTAATTTAATCAGAGATAGATTTTTATTACCTTTTTTTATAACTTATTAAANATTTAATATATTATAATATATTATAATATATTATATTATAATTTAATATAATAATATATTCTGTAAAAATTCAAAATTATTTTATTCATTTAATATACATAATTAATAATAAATTAAATATATGATTCGAAAAAATATTAAATTTATACAAGTGCACTAATATAATATAAAATATTCAATTTTAGAGATTGAATCGAATGAATTTTGCAAAAGAAATGTCTAAAATTTATTGAGGAAAATTATTCGAAAAATAAGATAAAATTCTGGATTATTTAAATATAAACCGTCATCGACATCGAGCAAATACAAGATATTTCAAAATTTTTTTCACGTATATTCACTATGATATCGAATATCATGGCATATGCCATATCAAGGTAAAGCAAAGGAAAGTAGATAAAAGATGAAAAGAAGAAAAATTCAAAGTAAGGAGAGAGGTAAGGTAAGATAAGTCAAGGTGAGGTATTGCAATCTGTTCTTATTTATCTTCATGTATTGAAAAACAGGAAATCTCCGAAACAAACCTTGAAATTTAAATTTTGAGCATCGATCAAGAATGGATAAAATTCGATCAATTCTGGTAATAGGATACGAACGAAAAAAAATCGAAAAATAACATATATTTTATACATATTCTCATTAATTCATATAATATTTATTTTTAATATTCAATAATAATATAAATCAAAAATATTTTGGCAATTAATCAATTTGCATTTCACACTCAACAAATTTTTATATTAAAAATATTTATTAAAAATAACCGATAGCTTATACTTATTTATATTTATTTAAATTTAGAGATAGTAACATTTTTATTATCAAATTTTGCCCTCATTTTTTTGAGAAAAGAAAATGATATTGATAAAATAAAATTAATGAAACATATTTTCATAATAATACTGTATTAAGCAAACATCTTTTAAATTATTATGATAATATTTGATCCATTTTCATTGCTCATAAAATTAGTGTTATTACTTGGCAATAATTTGTTGATAATTACACATGTTGTTAGTTTATTACAAAATACTATAACATACTATAATATATTAAAATCGTGTAATTATCGATATTTATTCAAAAAAATTTATTTCCTTGTAACAAGAAATTTTGCACTTGAACTTTGATATTATATTATTAAATATTAAAATGAAAGCATTATTTGAATTTAAATAATAATAAATTTATAAAATTGTTATATAATATCAAGTTAATCAACTTAAATAAATAAATAATAAATAAATAAAATCTCTATCCAAAATATTTAATAATACTGTTAATATTGTTTTTATATTAGATGCATATATTAAATATTTCGATTACATATTTTATTTTTAGAAATTTATATCGAAAGTAAAAAAATTATAAAAAATAGAAAATATAGATATGCGAAATACATTTTAAATATATGCGATATACATTTTAAACATAAAAGCACAAAAATTCGATTAAATCAAATAGAAAGGGGAAAATTTTAAAAAACTTATTGATATTGTTAGATAAGATATTGTTAGAAAAATAATCCATTTATTGATGTCAAACGAATCAAAGAAAATTTATTATGAATAAATTAAATAAATAATAAAATGATTATGAATAAAAAATCACAAACATAAATTTATTTACATCACATTTACAAAAATATAAATATCACAAAGTGAACAATTTTTTTTATTGAAAATTTATTGAAAAAAATATAAAAAAATACAAATTTATAAAAAAATATGGAATGAAATGGCATGAAAAATATTTTTTAAAGAAATTCATATACCTAATTTGATATAAATCATGAAAATAAAAAATATTTCAAAATTATTAATTTTTCAAATAATCGATGTAAATTTCTTAATTTCTGATACAAAAATTGTATTTTATTGATCTTTTAATACTATTTCAAGAATATTATTTTGTTATCTTTATTTTTTTTTTACGTCATTACAATGATTAGTATCAATTTGCAATTAAGTACCGACACGATTGCATGTATAATATATATATGTATATATATATATATATATATTATATAACACTATATGCAGAAATATATGTGAGAAAATAGATATGCAATTCTATAATACAAGATAAATGATTCCTTTAAATTCTTTTTCGATGAATCCTTCAATGATTTCAATTTTTTTTCGCTTATTTCTGATATTCATTTTTTTTCACTAATATATTATTTAAATATTTTTTAATGAATATTTATTTGATTTTCATCATTCATAGATTTAGGATATGTATGTAATTTTGTCATATTTTCAATATTTATATCATTAATTTCATTGTACACAAATGCCAGAATACATTTTTGCATCTATTGCTTATTATGTATAAAAGAGAATTTTCTAATAAATTACTTTTCCACGAATTTTCATTCGTGAAATTCATAATTTTAACTTATAAGCAAATATTAAAATTAGAGTACTTTATTATCTATGTGGCATTGACACGCGACTATTTACTTAATAAGATAATTGTAGCAATATGTTAATTGAATGGAAAAGAAATATATATATACACATATATACAAATTTTTCAAAATGAATTTTTCCAATAAGAATTTTTGCAACAAAAATCATTATGATATAGAAAACACTTTGGCAAAGTTTTTAATACTTAACGATGAGATAAAAATCAAGAACTACATAAAAAAAAAAGAATGATGAAGAACAAGTGAAAGAAGCGTATTATTATCAAATATTTATCAAAACTTTTATAGTCATTTATTTTTATTAAAAAAGAAAATTATTTTTATATCCTGTTAGAAGATGATACAAACCATTATTAAAAACATTTTGATTTTTATATTTAATTTTATGTTTTGAGCAATGAATAATTTCCTTTTCTTTAAATTTTAGAAAATATAAATATACATATATTCTTTTATAAAAATTTATATTTACTAATAAGGCAATTGTTTTGGCTTCAATAATCTAACTTAATCTCAACAGTTATAAATTTGTTTTTTGTTCTATCATAAATATGCTAGTGGATTAAATTATATATTAACTACAGTAAGATAGAAATCCATGTTTTAATAATTTTAATAATTTTTAATGTATGTATTATGATTATATTTAAATATCAAAATTTTTTGATATTTGGTTTGATAAAAATAAAAAATCATTTATTAATGTATTATGTATTATGTATTTACCAACGAAATAATAATGAAATTTCATTGCAGGAGAAAATAAATATTTAAAATTAAATTACATTATAAGAATTTTATTTAATGATAATTTTCTTTTAATTCATTTTAATAAATTTAAAGATTATTATACTAAAAAAAAATAAAAGGAAATAAGCACCGTTAATCAAAACAAACAATCATTTAATTAAATTTTATAAATGGAAATTGTGTTTACCATTATATTTTATATGGTAATTTACAAAATTATATATGCGATTTGTAAATTGCTTAAATGTATTTAAATATTTTATTATATATTAATGATATATAATATCATATTATATATTATAATATTATATTCTATAATATTATATATTAATAAAATAAAATATGAGAAAGTATAATAATAAACTATATACGGAATAAAACACGAATATATTAATGGTACGTGTGCTCATGTCGTATTTCTAATACGTGCTTAAATGTATAAACTATAAAACAAACTTTACTGATTTCGATAGATTAATTTCTTTTCTATTTTTTGCACTCTTTTTTAAAAATTTAATTCATATCATACAGATGATCGAAATATAATATTAAATTTTATGATTTACTTTTTTATTTGTTCGAAATTATCTTTATCGCACTCGGTTTATCTATGAAAGAAAGGGTGGATCGAAAATTTCAACCGATATTGATTGATATCGTTTTAATATTGTGTATAAAACATATTTAATACATATAATATATACAATTGAAGAAATAAAATAAAAAAAATACGATAAATAATCATAATTTCAAATAAACAAAGTAAAAAAGAGAAAAATAGAAAGAGAGAGCAACGAATTTCTTACCTATTGCGCTGCAGAAGACATACTTAAAAAAAAGTAGTTTAGCTAAGACAAGAGAAGTATAGGCAACCACCAAACAAGCCACGTAACACATTAAAGTTTTTCCATAGAGATTTCTTAATTCTGGAATAATCGCATACACAAAAAAAGTAGCGAAAAAAAATGGAATAGAAATTATGATTCCAGCATCCACCGGGTTTGAAGTCGTTGTAGATGTATTATATGTACAAACTAAAACAGCAATTTTTTTGGAAGGTTCTTTCCAATCAAGGCAATAATTCCAAGCTTCATATTTATCACCATTGGAAGTTTGAAGAATACCATTTGCTTGCAACACATATGCATCTTCTTCGATATTTTCTGGTTCGAGTAGAAGTTTGCTTAAATTTTTGGAACATTGCATATCCTCTATCAGAAAAAACTGATCGCTTAATTTAGATATTTCTTGGATTTCAGCTGCAAGTTGGTTTCGTTCGAGAATGAGAGATTTCTGAATAAGTGATTCACTTGATAGGCGAGTACAATTAGGTCGAATACCTTCCCCTAGAATCTCGTTTCGTTTACAACATTTTCTCAAGCATGATTGTAAATTACATATACATCCATATGTTTTGTTTCCAAATACTTGATATGATTCAGCAGGATACACTAATTTATTGTACACTATACTTCCATTCTCGAATTTATTAATTTTATTTTGATCTAAAATAATACCAGGAAATGGATAACATGAATTCTTTCTTTTTTCTATTTTCTCTCCATTGATTTTCATCGATTGATAAATTAGAACGAATAAAAATAAACGAATAATTATATAAAAATGCTGCATCTCTATCTCTTCCTATTCGTATACGTTCTTCCTGCGTTCAAAATTGCTCCACGCTTTTTTTCATTCCTTTTTCCTTCTCTTTTCCTTTTTTTCCCTTGCTCTTGTTAATTTTTTTTTTATGTATACGTATTTCTTTACGTATTTTCTATTATTTTAAAATAACATACGTTTCAATTTAATTTAATTTAATTTTTTCTGATATTTTTATTTTTTTCAATTCGAATTAAGAGAATCCTTTGAAAAATCATTGTTTTCGACACAATCGTAAAAATTCACGTTACTAGTAATGATCATCCGATGAAACGTAAAGCTCGCGACTGACTGCCCTCAGTATTTTTCGATCGTCTGCGATCACAGCGTGAATGTGAGTGCGCGCGCGCTCGTTCATTCACCCCAATATCATATGAATATTAAATAGTATATATCATTAATAATTTTATTAGATATGATCTCAAATTACTCTTTTTCATTTTTTTCATCATGTTTGTTTACCGATCTTAATAGCAATATAATCATTATCTTTAATATAACATTTTATTCGAAACAACTATAAATTATTATAAATATAGAAAATAATTATTAGAAATATAAAATTTCTAATATAAGTGCTTTAATTATTTATAATTAGTTTCAATTAATTTTTAATAATGATTTTTTATAATTATTTTATTAATTAATTTTATACTAATTATTTTAATTCTAAATTCTAATAAGTACATACTCTTAATATTTATCTATTATTATAAATATCCTGTATGAATCTATGATTTCCTTCAATATATTTTTTTGTTTCATATCTCAAGAGCACTAATGGTAAAATCTTTTTACCATTTTAGTATCATTTTCAACATTATCGATTTGATTTAGAATAAAATTACAACATTAATAACAGTTAGAATTGAAATTAAATTTCAAAATAAAATTATAAACATAGATTAGATATAGAAAAATAGATTTCTATAGTCTATTTTGAATCGATTATATGATATTAATTTATAAATTAGTCATATGATAAAAATTAATATATTGTAAATTCAAAAATAAAATTATATTTTTTAAAATTTTTTTAATTTAATGTTTTCCAAAATAATATTTACAATTTAACTGTTTCAAATAGTTTAAAAATCATTTATATATAATGTAATTATAAATTAAAATTATTAGATTTAAATAGTAAAATACTATAAGATATATGTACATAATATCAAAAAGCAAATATATTTTATATACACATTTTAAATCTTGAACTATAGAAATAATTTATAAATTAATCCTTTTTTAAAACTTGTGCTTGAAAAATCATAGGTTTTAATTAATTAAAATCATATGATATTAAGATCCTATTATTTGATATTCTATGAATTTATTCTTAGAATTTAGATATTTGTATATTTCTGACTATTACTGAATGATCAAATTCGCAAAATGTATGAATCTATCATAAAATATTATAATAATATTATAATATTATAATATCATAAAATAGTGTCATATGAGAAATATTATTTTATTATCTTAAAATTATCTTAAGATATATTATATAAAGCTGAAAAAAATTGAAAATTAACATCATTTCTTATCTTCTTCAATTTTTAAATATTTTTATTCGAAATTATTATTTTATTTTATTTTATTTTTAAAGAGATTTTCTTTGACATTCAAGAGATGGCGCTAATAATCATTTTTTAGTTTATCTTTATTTTTCTTTTATTATTTATTTTTTTGTTTTTTTATTTCATGTGACAATACATATTTTACAAATAATTCTAATCAAGATGATATTCATTTTCAAATTTTTAATTATTTTTTTTATATCAGTCATTTTCTACTTTTTATTTATTTATTTTTTTTTTGTCTTTTGCTCTGCCACAAAAATGCGACGAATATTAAAAAATAAATATAACACATTTTTTGACATCATATGACTCTGGCATATGTATATATGCCTATATATATATTTATCTCGTATACATACATCATCTATATTGTAATTATATTTCATTTATGTTTGATGTTAACTAGTATTTCTTTCTTTATTTTCTTATTGAAAATTTTAATTTTTTGACAATAATTATAATAATCGATAATCTTTTTTTCAATTTTATTTTATTAAAGATTTTAATTTATCTATGTTATTCTAATTTCATGTTATCCTAAATTAATTAAAAATTATATTATACTAATTTCAGATATTTCTAATGGCAATAATTGATAATTTTTTTTCACTTCTATTCAAAAATTTTAATTTATCCATTATTATTATTATCCATTATATCCTAATATTATTTATTTTATAAATATAAATATTATTTATAAGCGAAAAAAATATAAACATAATTTAAAATTCAATTTATATTTTTCTTCTTTTTTTCACTTTAAAAATTAAATATAAGTAAATTTAATATATATTAAATTTATTACTTAAAAAAAAGAAAATAAATTATTTTTAAATCATTGATTGTTTTTTTAATCTTTATTTTTTATTATAATAATATAATAATATAATAATAAGAAAAATAAAAAATATCATATACTTCTTTTATTACTAATTTT
>NW_006263505.1:88488-99364 GCF_000469605.1 Apis dorsata | reverse complement strand
GTAAATTTTTTAAATAATATATTATTTATTAATAAGATCGCAAAATAAATATAAATAAAAATTTCTTATGATTAATGATCAATATTGCTCTACTATAGTAAATTATTTATATATATATATATATATATATAAGTGCATACATTAGTTATTATATATCTTTTGTTTAATGTTACAGTTTATAAAGATAAAAAAAAGTTTAATTATTATCTGCGTTTAATACGAAAAAATTTATAATTTTAATAATTATTTTATATTGCACAAAATAAATGGCAAATTTAAACGAATTAAGATCTATATGGAAAAATGCAGATGCGATAACTTTTGATGTTGATTCGACCGTCATACAAGAAGAAGGAATTGATGAACTAGCAAAGTTTTGTGGAAAAGAAAATGATGTTATTTCGTTGTAAGTTTTTTCTTTTTTATTTTATCATATCTATTTATTTATTTTTTTTTTTTTTTGTTATTCTAAAATTTAACATTTTTTTTCCATTATTTTTGTTCATTCATATAATTCATATATCATATGGAATAATTGATTTCAATAAATAAAAATGATTTTAGAACAAATCGAGCCATGCAAGGAGACATGACATTTCGACAATCCTTAGAGGAAAGATTGAATATTATAAAACCAAATCTTATGCAAATAAAACAATTTTTGGCTTCTCGTCCAATAAAACTTTCACCTGGAATTAAGTAGGAAAAAATATGAATTGAAATGAATTGAATATGACAAGAAATTTTCATAAATAAATTAGTAAAATTATTTCTTTTAAAATTATTTATGAAAATTTCAGAACTTTGATAACAACACTACAAAATCATAAAAAGCAAATATTTTTTATATCTGGTGGATTTCATTCTTTAATTGCACCAATTGCCACATCACTTAATATTCCATTAGAGAATATTTTTGCAAATAAACTTAAATTCTATTACACAGGTTATTGTTTATTTACTTTGATATAAAATTAATTATATATATATATATTTCATTTTTATGTTTCTTTATGAATTTATTTATAGGAGAATATGCAGGATTTGATGAAAATCAACCTACTGCAGAAAATGGTGGGAAAGTAAAAGTAATTAAGTATCTTAAGAATAAAAAAAAACTTAAAACTATTGTTCATATTGGTGATGGATCAACAGATTTAGAAACTACTTCAATAGTAGATTTATTTATAGGTATATCGTATCTCAATTTAATTTATTTCATTTCATTCAACTTTTAATATCATGTTTAATTATAATATCAATTTTATTACACAGGATATGGAGGAAATGTAATTAGAGAAAATGTCAAACAGCAATCATTATGGTATATTACTGATTTTAATGAACTTATCACTATTTTATAAATAGATTTTTTGTAAACATTACAATATTTGAAAAATTGTAACAATTATTATTGAATATGAATTAAACATTTTTTAATGATACAATGAATTATTATTTTATCAATTTTTTTTATTAATACTATTTTTAATTTTTTAAATACTGTATATAGCTAAAGTTAAAATTATTACTTAAAACAATAATTATCATAAAAATACATTAATAAAATAAATAATGTTTATAGAAAAATTAATGTAAAATATTTATGAAAAAAAATACAAAAAAACTTTTTGGAAGAAAATATAAAAGACATTTACTCATAATATAATGCTGCTCATAATTTTTATTATTGAATACCTAGATATGTTCACAATTAAAAAATTAAAATTAAATTTGGACATTATGTATTTATGAAATTTGGGACTATTTTAATTATGGTAGAAATTAACTTTATTAATTCATTTGTAACACTTACTTCATTTAAGTTATGCATAAGAATTTTTATAACGAATACTTTTTACACTTATTATACAATAATAACAATATTTTTCTGTACGATTACATTATTACATACACTATTGTAGAACAATTCTTTCTACAAAATGCAATATCAGAATTCTCTATAGAATGATGATAATTATAGACAATAATAGATAGCTGTACATATCTATAAGGATTTGTATAGAAAAATATATACCACTCTGTAAATTATGAAATAATTATGAAATTTTAACAAATAATGTAAAACTCTGAATTTACCATTGATCATATTTTGTTATATTTATTATCTGAAATCATAAAAATCCAGTTTTCATTAAAAAATTCATAAAGAAGTAAATTTGAATATAATTGTATATTTTAAATCATATATTTTAGTTTACCAACTTTTTTATTCTTTGATCAATGGCAATTTCTCGTTTTTTCTTGCTTCTTTTGTTGAATCCATTCTTGTACTCTATGTTGAAGTTCAATATTTGATTTTACCATATCCATAGTAAGAGGAGATCGATTAAAGGGATCAGTTTGATCGCTTAATAAATGCCTAAATAGTATTAGTAATATAATCATACATATTTTACATAAAAATGGTTTGAATAAACAAAAATTTTAACCTTGCGATAGTTTGGCGATCTATAGTTATCTTTGATGATGGAAGAATGACAGGATCTGTCATTAATGTAGACATAATTGGATCAAGAAACTCATCAGGAGCATCAATTAAAATTTCATCTTCTTCTTTTTTATGACTTGCAGCTGCTTCTACATTTTTTGCAAATTGATCTAAATCGCCTAATATACCCACGCCACCGATACGAACTAAAATATATCATAAATATATCATAATCATAAAAATTATATATGAATTGTAATATTATTTTATATATTTGATACTTTCCAGATATAAAAATATAAATACTTACCAAGAACATTATCAGCTAATTTGAAAAGTTCTGAACTATATGAACGACCATCTTGCGAAACAGCAAGCGTAAAAGATTCATTTTGACTAAGATTTATATAAATTTCGCATATATTTAATACTAAATTTGCTGGATTGAAAGCATATTCTTTTTGACCATTGACCTAAAAAAATTAAAATTTTATATTAAAATACTTTATTATAAATTTATTTACATAAATTTTAAAATTATATAATTTAAATATATATTACATTAAATATTATTATAAATATTATTATATTATTATAAAATCATAATTTTTAATTATGATTTCTACCTTAAGATTTTTTTTGTTTGGTCCAACCAATTGAAGCAATAAATAATTAAGCATTGAAGCAATACGATCCACCATTGTTGGATGACAAAAGATGGATTTTATTTCTGTAGTTAACATTTTTAATGTATATATAGTTTTTCTACCTAATATATTATCAAATCGAGCTATCATTCCAAGATGTAAAAGATAATGAGCTTGTTGATCACGTTCATGTTGTGGTAGTTTATTCCATTCTCCACTTTCCCTTTTAATTGAAATTATTTTTCATTAATTTTATTTATGATATATATAATTTATTAATTTTATTTATCAAATATAAAATTTATAAAAACTTAAAAATTAGAATTATCTATTAATATTATTAAGTAAATTATATATACCTTGCTTGAATCAATTGTTTTAATTGAGCCATGCTTGAAAGTGCTTCATCTAATAAAAAAACTGCATCATTCATCAAAAGATTTATAAAACGCAAAAATAACGGAGGTTGAGCTGCTTCCATATTAGTTTCTGCTTCTTCAGCTAAAGAACTTTAAAATAGAACTTTAAAATATTAAATTATATTTTAAATAAATTATTATAAAATATTATTTAATATATTGGAATTGGCAAATTATTTTTTTTTATAAAATATAAAAAAAATAATGAATCAGTAATAATAACAGTATATTATCTTTATTCTTTACTTACATAAAATTATTACGATGTTCTGGCAGTTTCCATAAGTATTCCATAACAACATACATTGGTCGTCGATAATTAAATTTTTGTTCAAATTGTACGCTTTGTCCAGTCATTTCAATGCTTACAAATACTTTAAGTAAATTCGGAACAATCTAAATACATAATATATAAAAAAATAAGATTTTTTATGTATATAAAAAAAAAAAAAATTCTATTTTATGAGTTTTGATAATTACATACATATTGTCTATATGGATGTGTAATAAATAATTGTTCTCTATGGAATGTCCCTAAACTTGGTGTTACAGGGCTCATAGTTTCATCGCTTGTAGGTAAAAGAGCTTCTAAACCTTCTGCCAGACGAGCACGTAAATGAGGATTATATAAACGTTGTTGAGATTCCATTAATACTATTATCTGATATAATATATTATTTTATTAAATTTTATTTTTTAATATTATATTATTATTAGCTTACCTCTGTAAGTACAGGTGTAAGAAAAGCTGATCCTTGTTCTTCAAAAATATTTGGATTTAAACGGCGTAATAAATACAAAAATCGAATGGTATTTTCTACCACGAATTCAGGAATGCATCTATATGTTAAATAATAATATTAAATATTAAAAATTATTATAAGCTATAATTATTATTATAGCTTAGAAAAAAAAAAAAAAAATACTTAAAGATACCTTAAAGTATCTGGAACAGTTTCTGGTAGAGGAAATGTTACTACTTTACATTCTTTTGGAATGTAATCATTTTGTTCATTTTCTCCAACTTCATTCAAATATACTTGTACTAACCAAAATGCTGTTGTTGCATGAAATTTTGCTAGAAGTTTTAACATTTCTGGTACTAAAAGACTTGCTCTTAGAGATAAATATCTAAAATTCAAAATATAAATTATGTAATAAATATGTAAACTATATAAATTTATATACTATATAAATTTTTTTTGATAATATTTATATAGAAAAAAGAAAAATATTTTTTTTATTTTTATGATTCAAAAATATATACTTGGTCATTTCTTCTTCCATACGTTGAGTTATCATTTCAAATACTTCTGATCTTCCACCATTTTGAGCATCCTGATATACTCTCTGTATTCTTACTAAATCTTGATTTGTTCTACAAATTTTTAATTTTTATTATAAATTTTAATTAAACACAAATAAAAAGATTTACAAACCTTAAAAGTTTGTCTAATACTACTCTATATCCAAGATCTAATGCTCTATGAGTTAAAAAAAAGCATTCTGTAGTAAATCCAAATGTCTTTGCTACTGGTCTAGCGCCACCTTCTGATGTTGGTATCAAACAAGTTTCTGAGGTCATTCCTTTTAAATGTATAATTGAATTTATATATTCATTCTGATCATTAACCTAAACAATTTTTATAAAATATTATATTATTTAAAATTTAATAAATAATCTTAAATAATTCATAATATAATAAATTAACTTACATCTGCAGCACAATATGTTGGATCAATTTTAGGCACTTTGGAATCATTTTGTTTAATGCAAAATGGTTGACAAAGACGCAATAGCACATTTCCTAAATTTAACATAAAACCATCAGAGACACATAACATTGAGCTAAAACTCACATCATTTTGAGCATTCCAAATTTTTCCTCTATTTGCATTAGAATGAAGACAATTGCCTATCCATTGTAAAGTTAAATGACGAACTTCTGATGAACACTTTAATAATAAATGAAAAACTTTTTGTAATGATTCATTTAATGCATCTAAGACTGTCCAAATATTTCCCTCAACAGTAGCTGAAGTCTTAAAAAAAAAAAATATTAAATCAATACTTTTATAAATAAATTTTATAAATAATTTTATTCATTTTTTTTATAGCTTACTTACTAATTGCAATGGTTTTTCAAAAAAGTAAAATGGTTCTTCTATTGTTTTTGGTAAACAACTTAAACTAAAAAGTGCACCTAATAATGTATCTGCATATGCTCGACCTTGACTATTTTTAGGAGTACTATGATTAATTAATAATTTAGCTAAAGGTTCTATTGAAGAAAAAAGATTTAATATAGTAAACCAATATTGACGAAAAAGAACAAGATTACTTTGTGCTGCCTCTTTATAAATTATATCAAGAATAGGATTAAAAGATACAGCTATTGCATCTGTAGCATTTTTCTCATTTTCTGTTTGTAATTCCAATACAATACCATTAATAAATGATAAAAATTCTGATTTGAGTTCAGTTCCATCCATACATAGTGCAATAAATTGATTGTGAATCTATAAAAATTAAAAGAATTAAATTGCATTCTTTAAATTTATCATAATTGACTTTGTTAAATACACATACCTTTTGTTCTTCAAATAATTCTGGTTCCTGTAATGCAACACTTGTATTTTGCAATATAATTTGATTTATTTTATAAAGAATATTAGAAAATTCTGGTTTATTGTGATATTTTTGTAATCGACAATAACTTTCAAACAAATAAGGTATTACTTGTTTTTCTATTGTATGAGAATCAGTAAAAATTTGTTGAGAATTTTCAATGGGTATTAATTTGGATTCTAAATCAGATAACATTAATCGTTCAAAAACTGCTTGTTCGATTGAATCAACATTAACGAAAATCAATCTACGTTTTTGATGTTCATTTGCTTCAATTCCATGTAATGTTATACCAAGTATATCACCAAGAAGGCAGTTAACCTGATTATCGATTTTAGAATCTTTGGAATCTTGAAAATTTATGGTTCCCGTAATATTATCAATGTTTTTATCCTCTAGTTGTGCAACATGATTAACTTTATTATTTTCGTTAATAATAGTTTGATTTTGAGACGAGAATGATACGGCATCGTTGATAGTTGAAAACAATCCAGCAAATGGATTGTTGTTTACATTATCGCACATGGTTTTTTCGTTAAAACTCAATCACAATTGTTGTAAACATAATTAATCTAAAAATAAATTATTATGATTTAATTTTCAACTTAAATGTATCACAAAATAAAGTAAAATATTCTCCTGGTTACTGCACACTACCCTGTATTCGTTCCGTCACACAACGTGCATATATACGCATGCGCTAGAGTACGCATGCGCAAAAGTGATGGATAAATTGAATTTCTATGAATTATCATTTATATCGTTATTTTTATTATCGAACTATAAAATAAATTGAATGTTATTATTTTTTATTTCTTTTTTTTTTAAATTTTTCAAATCAAAAATAAATCATCAAATCAATGTTAAAATTTCTTTATTATATAAGTGATTTATGCAAATAAAAATCACTATTTTATATGAAACAAATTTATTACAAAATTCAGGCACAAAGTGGATTTGTTTACATATAACAAAATGTACATATATATATACTAAGTCAATAATAAAAGGCACTATATATTTTTTATAATTTACCGCCATGGTTTTCGTACAGTTCCGGCACTAGTACTTCTTTTAATACTTTGATCTATAAGTTATATAAGTTATTAATTACTATATATAATATAATAGTTATTATATTATAATATAATTTAATAACTATTATATTATATTATAATATAATAACTATTATATTATAAATATTATAAATATAATAGTTAATTAAACAGGTACATATACTTGTGTATAATTTTCAAGTTAATTATAGTAATTAATATTATAACTTACACAAAATGTTTGAAGAAATAAGTCTTTCTTTAATATCTGAAGTCCAAGTTTGACATCTAGATCTAGACAAACATGAACGAACAAACGAAGTTGGTTGATATTCTTCCATCCTAATAATAAAGAAAGAAACAATAAATAAATTAAAATATGTAAATATATTAAAAAATATGATAACATTATTACAATATAAAAATGAAAAACTGTGCAATGAAAATATGATTTCAGAATTTGTTAAATAAATGTTATCTAATTATTGAGAATATAAAGTATACTTGATATTTTCCAATTGTAAATTTGATATAACTAATTTATCAATAAAGTCATAATATTAAATTTAATACAAATATGTAATAGCAAATAATGAAATAATTTATTTTGTTTCAATAACATAACATTCTACATTATAAAAATTCATTGGAATTTCTGTAAAAAAAATGTAAATTTTACTATGCAGAGTCATACTCCTTCAATTTTTTCCTGGCTAGAGTCCGCTGAGTTGCAAATGAATACGATCTTGCAGATGTAGGACGCTCTATGCGAGTTTGTTTAATTTCACGATCTTGAGCTATTACTTGCATTCTTTTCTGTGGATTTTGGGCAAATAATTCCACTATATTCATAGAAGCTGCATCGCACTTTTATAAATCAAAAAATTCTAATAAATATTTAATAAATATTTTTTTAAATTTCATATTTTATAATATAATCAATAATCAATAATCATTCCATTTATTGATAATATTATTAATAATATTGAAAAGATAAATTTTATTAATAAAATATCTTTTATTATTAAAATAATGTAAGATTTTAAATAGAAATTGTCTGCTTTATTTCATGTTATTATTGGCTAATTATTATAAAATTAATTGATACAAAGAAAATTTATATTATTTTTAAATTTTTTTAAATTTTCATAAATCAAATATGTACAACATAAGAATTAATTTTTAATAAAAAGAAAATAAAAGTTTAACAGATAAATTTTTTATTATAAAAGATATTAATATTTTTTTATAAATTATTATCAATATTACCTGTAATTGAAGACGATGTAAAAAATTAAATTCTGAACGATTAAGAGGTGCATCAACATGAAGTTTAAGCATGCAATGTAAAGCTTCTTTATATGTATTTTTTAAAGCAATTACACGTTCAGTTTGCATCATTCTACGTACTAAATATCCTCTTGTATATGCATTTATTACATTTGCTGCTTTTATCTGTAACATTAAAATAAATTTATTGCTATTAAGAAAATAAAAATATAAAACACTAATTTCTTACATGTTTAGTTTCATATATTGTCCTATCAGGGATTGGTACATGGGTAGTCTTACTATCTAAAGGAAATAATTCTCGACTAACGTTTGAACGTTTACTATCTTCAGTTTCTTCTAATAATTTTTCTTTATGATTTTTTATATCATTTGACTGTATCTCTACATCTTTTTCTTTCATTTTTTTTATAGAATTATTAATATTGGATAGTTCTGTTTCTGATGACTGAACTATACATGAATATTTAGTAGAATAGGAAGCATTATCATAATTCATTTCAGGATATATATAATTTAATGGGCATGAAATCATTTTCATATGATCTTGTGAATATTCTATTTTATCTTCTAAATTATTTTTTACTTTTTTTACATTTTGCATATTATCATTATTTTCAAAAACCTTATTATCATTAGAAATAATTTGATTAAAAGCAGGAGATAAAATATTTTCAGAAAGTAAAGAAACTGAAACTTCTGGAAAGGATTTTTTAATTTCAATCAATAAAAGTAATTGTTGCTTTTCAAATTCCTTTTGAAGTAATGTTTGTTCTCTATGTTGACGAAACATTAATTCAGCCATTTGTTTTTTATGCATTTCTTGTACTTTTTTGTAAACTGTTAAAAGTTTATCAGATGCAATAGATTTTAATCTAGATATAGAATTTTTATCTGTGTTTCTTGAGAGTTTCTCCATAAAGTTATTAGATGTAGAAATATTATTTTGCTCATTTAGATTTTCTAAAGAACCTCCAATTTTACATGAATTAAAAGTGCTGTTACATTTATTCCATGTTTGAAATTTTTTTCTCATTTCATTATTATTATCTATAGTATGCTTTTTATCTTGATTAATTTGTATATCACTTTTATCAATATATTCTTTAGCTAACATTGTCTGAATACAATCAGCTGATCTTGTTGATGAATATGTTGCTAAAGAACATTCAGGCTTTGTTTGTAAAGAAACAGACTTACACATTTTATGTTCAATATTAGAATAAAAGTTTGCAATAGGAACAGATTCCTTATTTTTAGTTTCATATTCCCATTCAACTTTAGCTTGTGCAACATTCCATTCTTTTCGTCGATTCACATTAGTACAGGAGGTTGGAACATATTCAGAAGAAGGAGCACAAGTTGAACTAGCTAATTCCATTTGCATATGTGCCAACAATATAGGACTTGGAGTATCTAACACATAGGAACCTTGACGTACTAATTTAGGAGTGTCTCCTAAATTATCCAAATCATTTTCTTGACATTCATTTTCTTTAAGATTAGCATTATTTAATGTCAATGGAATTATATTTAATGTTTTAGGCACTTGTGGTTTCCAAATTTCTGATATTGTTTCTGTAGTAGTAGATTTTATTAAAGTTGTTGTATTTGAATCATTACTAGAAGTTATTGACTCTGATCTTGAAACAGTACTAGGAACTAAATTTATCTGATTTTCAGATTTACATCTCAAGTTTAAATCTTTATCATACTGTAAAGTTTTTTCTAGATTTTCATTAGAACTTTTGAATGTTTCTATTGGAACATCACTTACATCTGTAACAATATTTTCATTAAAATTATCATATTCAAAAGAATTCAAATTTTCTCTTGAACTATAATTATATTTTATATCTTTCAATTCTTTTTGAACTTTTTCTATATAGGTATTACTATTACATTGCTTGTTAATACGCGAAATAATCAATTTTTTTTCTATATTTATTGCACTTTCTTTATAATTAGATAATTCTCGCTTAATATCTTTAGTTATCTGGAAAAAATAAATTCAATCATAAAATAAATTTTAAATAATAATAAAATAATTAATATGCATACCATTGGTGGTAAAATAGGAATTCCATTAATCTTGATACATGAAACATATGAATGACCTTCCATATTTTTAACTTTTTAAATAGATCTGCTAAAAATGATAATAAATCTATATTTAAAGAACAAAAATATTAATAAAAAAAACTTACTATGATAAAATAAAATAAAATATCTTTTTACATATTAATAAAAACATATTTTTTACATATTATATATTAAAAAAATATATTTAAAAAAAATATATATATTTATTTAATATTGTATTTAATATTAGAAATACAAAAGATGTAAAGAAATTAGTAAATAAATAATAATTTTAATTTAAT
>NW_006263505.1:79454-87898 GCF_000469605.1 Apis dorsata | reverse complement strand
TATATATTTATTTTCATACATCAAATATTATCTTATAACATAATATATTACTTAATTATTATTTAATAATTAAAATGTATAGCATATATAATTGAAAATACCAATTATGAAAAAATAAAATATAACAATTTTTTCTTATAATATATTTTAATCTCTTAGAAATTGATTTATTTAATAAATTTATTTTATGGATTCATTACTACTTACTGTTACTTTGTATTTTTCAATATACATTTTCTTCAATAGTAATATAAACATTAGAAAACAATTTTGCTGAATGTATTTTATATTATTTAAATAGATAAAAAGTGGTATACATATTTCCAATTCATTCATTCATATAATTTATTGATGATATTATTGGCACAAATTTCAAACAAAAATTTCTTTAATTATTTTGTATTTTTTTATAGAAATATCAAGTTGATTATTGTTTACCTTAATCATAAATATACAATTCTTTTTATCAAATTAATATAGATGAAGTTGTTTCTATCAACAAACAGTTTTACATATTAATGTTGGTAGTTCATATTACTGATTGAGTTGTTATGTTGTCGCATGAATTTAATTTTAATAATATCATAACCTATTGCATGAATTGATTTTGAAGATAAAAAATTAAAATAGTTTTTAAAATTGACTGAACAAATATAAATATATTGTTTAATTAATTAATAACCATAAATGATCAAATAGAGAGAAAGATTTGAAAGACTTCACTCAAAAAATTTCTAAAATTAATTTATTATGAATAGAATCAAATTAATTATTTTTAGTTAAAATATGTATAATTCTTGAAAAATCTTTTACGATATATTCTATTTTATCTCTATTCATGTGTTTTAAAAAGATCCTAAATTTTAAGAATTATTTTATCTTTTCAACACACTTTCTCTTTCGCTCTAAACTATATGCACGTGTGCATCGCGCCATCCTTACTATTATTTTTTTCACTTTTGCTTGTCGAGTGAATTAAGATACGAAAGAAAAATCATCAAAACAGAATTCAGTCCATCATTAAGTTAAAATTATCCAAAAAGATTGCAAAAAACAAAATGAAATCGAAAAGCTGAGATTAAAAAATGAGACTAAGAAAAAAAATTTTTTTAATTCAGATTAATTCTGCATTTCAAGTATTCTTTTGAAAAATTTAAATTTTTATTATCGAATAAACGATCGATTTTTTAAAATTTTAAGATTATATTTTTAATATTTATATTTAAAATTTTAAGATTTTTTAAAATTTTAAGATTATATTTTCATTTTTGCAATATATATATTTATATTTTTACAAATCAAACTATGATGTCAATAAGAGTCTGCTAATTTAAAGTTTCCGTTTTTGATCCTGATAACTCAATCGAAAAAATCATATGTATCAAACATATTTTTATTAGATCAATTCTCGAATCCTTCGTTAGTAAATAACGATAAAAAATAAATTGTTCATATATATGCATATGTAAGAAAAAAGTGTAGTTTTGTACTTCGTACAAAAACTAATTTTCAAAATTTATGATTTTTAATCAATTATGATTTAATCAATTTAATCAATTGGTCAAAGTCCTTGATAAAATATTATGTTAAACAAAATATTTCTGTTTCTAAGTTTTAATTCTTCTTTTCTAATATTATACATTAAATTCTTTAATAGTTTCCAAATACATTCTGTCTTTTAAAATTTACATAATTAAGAAACAATTTAAATTATATTTCAAATGTATCAAAATTATTAAGATTATATATTAAAATTATATTTACAAATAGAACAAGTAATCAAGTTACGTTAATGCGGTAATATTTTTGCGCGAAATAAATAATACTATTAAATAATACCAACTTGGTAACTATATAGATAAAATAGAAATAGTAAGTATATATAAGTAAGTATATAGGTTAGAAATATAGACTATGTCTATATCTCTTATGTGTATTTTTAAGTAATCTTCAATTTCTTGTAGTACCAAATATTATATTATATTTTTATACAAGAATATCTATGAATACAAAAATATAATTAATCAATAATATTAAATATAATCAATAATATATAAATAGAAAAATGGACGCATATGAACTTTTTCGAAAACTTTCTACTGGTATAAAATTTGATAAAAAACGTTTTCAAATTGATGCAGAAAGATTTCAGGTATTTCCAAGAATAAAATATTATATTTAAAAATATAAATATATTTTAAATAAATTTTATTAATATGATAATCATTCTATTTCTTGTAGCTTATTAAAAAGCAACCTGAAAATGTAATTAGTGATAAAAAAATAATTAAAACTTTTGATGATATAAATTATTCAGCAATATGTAAGAAAAGAAAATACAATGATATTGAGGAAAAAACTGAAAATATTAATGAACTAATGTTAATTAATGGAATGTCTGTTTCCAAAAATCAAAATAAAAAGTGCAAAGTGTCTTTAACAGAAGAAAAACAATTAAAATTAACACAAGAAAAGGTTTTAAATGTTTTTTTTTTTTTATTAAAAATTAGTTTCAAAAATAACAATTTTAATAAATTAAATTTTTTCTTAGATTAATCAACATCGTAATCATTATCACATAAATGTCACAGGCAATAGAATACCTAAACCTGTTTTAGAATTTATTGAATTATCAAGAGATTATGGTATATCCAAAAAATTAATAAATAATATTATAAATTGTGGTTATCAATATCCTACTCCAATTCAAATGCAAGCTATACCTGTTATGTTACAAGTATGTTATAAGTATAAATCATTATATATAATATTTATTAAAAATTTTATTTTATCAATACTTTCAGCAAAAAATTATTAATTTCTTTATAATCTTTATTAAAATAGGGCAGGCAAATATTAGCTTGTGCTCCAACAGGATCTGGAAAAACAGCTGCATTTTTGTTACCTATAATTCATCATTTAGGTGGACCAGAAAAAAAAGGATTTAGAGCTGTTATATTAAGTCCAACAAGAGAATTAGCAAAACAAACATATAGAGAATGTTTACGTCTTAGTGAGGGATATAATTTTAAAATTCACATTATAAGTAAAATAAATCAAGCATTAAACAAATATGGACCTAAAAGTTCACAAAAATTTGGTTAGTATAAAATACATGAAATATTAAAATAATGAGAGTATATATAATTATATAATTTTATTTTTATTACAGATATATTAATCACTACTCCAAAAAGAATAATATATTTATTGAATCAAGATCCACCAGCTATTTCTTTTAATAAGTAATAATTTAATCATTTATAAATTTTAATGATTCAATTATATTAGAATCATAATATATAATACATAAAAATTATAACAAAATTATAACAAATTTAAATTTTAGTGTTGAATGGCTAATTGTGGATGAAGTAGATAAATTGTTTGAAGATGGAATAAGATGCTTCAGAGATCAATTTGAAAAAATTTCAAAATCATGTACAAGTGAAAAATTACATAAGGCAATGTTTAGTGCAACTAATACTCCTATAGTAACCAAATGGTGTCGACGTAATTTGAAAGGTCTTATAACAGTTACTGTTGGACATAGGTTTAAATCATTTTTTTTAAATCTACAAAAAAATATCATATTATCTGCAAACAAATATTTCTTGACTATATGTTATATTTTTTAAAGAAATGCTGCAACTGATTTGGTAGAACAAGAACTTTTATTTGTTGGTGCAGAAAGAGGAAAACTTGTAGCTCTTAGAAATATTATTCAAAAGGTATTATATTATATATTATATATCTTTGTTATTATATTATGAAATTTATTTTATTCTATTATTATGCTTAATTGCATTCAATAAAGGGAATATTACCACCTGTGCTGGTATTTGTACAAAGCAAAGAAAGAGCACAAGAATTATTTAATGAACTTATATATGATGGAATTAATGTTGATGTAATTCATGCTGATAGAACACAAACACAGGTATTTTTTTTATAAATAATAATTTATTAACCAAATGATTTTATATTAAATATAATTATATATATATTAATAATATAATATATAATATATTATAATATATTAAATATAATTTTTTCTTTTATAGCGAGACAATGTAGTTCGTTGTTTTAGAGAAGGAAAAATATGGGTCTTAATATGTACAGAATTAATGGCAAGAGGTATTGATTTTAAGGGTATAAATCTTGTTATCAATTATGATTTTCCATCATCTGCTATTTCTTATATTCATAGAATTGGTATGTATTTCTGAATTTAATAAAAAAAAAATTACATTAATAATATAAAATAATATTTAAAAATTCTTAACATATATTGTTTAAAATAGGTCGTACTGGTAGAGCTGGACATAAAGGAAAAGCAATTACTTTTTTTACTGAACAAGATACTACAAATTTAAGAAGGTAAATATTAATTTAAACCATGATGTTAAGATATAAATTATAAAGATAAAATATATATAGCAATATATTTTTAATATTTTAGTATAGCTACTATCATGCGAGAATCTGGATGTAATGTTCCTGATTATATGTTAGCTATGAAAAAACATAGTAAAAAGGAAAAACGAAAACTTGAACATAAAGCTCCTACTAGAGAAAAGATATCAACTATTCCTACATTTAGACGTGTACATAATAAAGAAAAAATAAGGTATATATTGTTATATTTATTTTTATAATAATACATAAAAATAAAATAATAATAAAAACATTATTCATATCATTTTTTATATTTATATTATAGACAAGTTACTATAAATACTTTGGGAAATAAATTAAAGAGTGAAGAAATTGAAGACAAGAAAATAAATAAAAAAAATAAAAAAAAAAAAGAAAATAAACAAACTAAAACTTTAAAAAAAGAAATTAAAAAAAATTAAAAAAAAAATAAAAATACTGAAAAATCAGTAAAAGTGATTTTCATCAATAAAAATTTATATGTATAATATATTTGATAATTAATTTTAAGCATTTTAATATATATATATATGTATTTTAACTGAATATTATATTATTTAAAAAAAATTAAGAAAAAATTAAAGAATATACAGAAGTAATAAACAATTTTTTAAAAATATAATATATAAATATATATAAATATAAGTATAAAAATGTAGTATAAAATATATAAATGCAATTATAAAGGGACTATAAATCAATAAAAAAATTCGTATTATTATATATTATTATATTACATTATATTGAATACAAATAATAACTTTTAATAAAAAATATCACATTTTTATAATATATTTAAACAATATATTAAAATTATGCATTGATATGTATTATATATATAAATATAATATTATATGAACACACATTTTGAGTTAATTGCATTAAATTTTCAATTATTATAAATTATAAATTAAAATAAATTGTTTTTTTTTTTATTTATTAAAAGGATTATATTTTAATTGTATATTAACTTCTGATAATATCATCAATTTTATTCAAGTTTTATTTTCTGTATATGAAAATTATTTTATAAAAAAAATTATTTGCATTATAATTTTTAATATAAATGAATTGTTTCAATATCAGTCATGAACAAATTTAAAATTTATGACATTTATTTAAATTATTTAAATTCTTAAAATCTTAATAGTTTTATATAATTAATAAATTTATATTTATTAAATATTTAAATACATAATATGTTTATTATTTAGTTTATTATTTTTTTAAAATATATAATTATTCAATTCAAAATTTTTATAATATTTGTGCGTGCACGCGCATATATATAAAAACATATGTATTCGATAATATATAAAAATTTAATATTTTTTTATAGAAATATTATTGGAATCTGTCTTTTTTAGAAAATATTATAAATGAATATAAAAAAAAATTATTACTACGTTTCACATAGCCAATCACAAGGTAGTTTTGGCATTTTATTTGCTGGCCATGGAAGATAGCCTGCTGTTTTAAAAATCCAATAATCATATGATACTTTAGCTATAAGACTTATTAAGAGTATAACTTCTGTAGCAATAATATAATAAATATAATCTGTCCAATCACCAGGATAAACACACATCTTTGAAGGTTCTAAATCAATAACCTTTTCTTTTACATTTTCGCAAAATACTTCATCGGAATCTAATATACGAGTTTGTAACCATACCTAAATTATAATTTTAAAAAATTAAATTTCACAAAATAAATATATATTTATCAAATTTAAATTATATTTTAAACATTACCTTTAAATATTTGGCTGTATTACAATCACAATGTAATTCATTTCCTCCAAGCTTTACTAATCGCGAACTAGTGAAACTCTTATCGTGAGTATTAGGACTTAAAATATATGTAGGAAGCTACACATTTAAAATATGCATAATTTTAACATACTTGTATTTAGAATATTATTAAAATTTTTTTACATTTACTTACAGATTTAATTTTATTATATCGTAAACTAAGAAAAGCATAATTATCCAAAAATTTAGAACCTTCTAATTTATTTATAGACGATATATTATTGTAGTCAGCATAAAACTCTCTTATATCTTCATAACATGGATTAGTACTTAGATCATCTAATACAGTGATCTGTAACAATCAATGATAAAAATAATAACATATTATTATAATATAATATATATAGTAAAAAATATTTTTAATTTTATTAAAAATTACATTAAATAAGAGTTAAGAAATAATAATGATTAAATTAAAATTATTTTTATTGGTTTCGATAATTTAAGAAAATATAAAATTTACGTACGTTATTATATGAAACATTCAATGCTATAGTATTGCGAGGTAATTTTTCAGGTAATTCAGTAATTTGAATTCCACTACAATCTACATTTACTGCTAAAGTTGGTGGTTTACCTTCAACAATATCTAATCTTCTGAAATTACATTGACACTGCCATGTATCTCCTTTAGGACACTCTGTTTGTAACTGTTAATTCAAAAGAGAACAATTAAATAATAAATATCAGTTTAAACTATTACTTAAAGTTTTACCTATATTTCTAAAAACATGATTTTTGTTCTCAAATTATTACCAAACTAAGATATCGAACTTGTTTCAATGGAACTTGTTCTGTCGTATTAAACCAATGCCAAGTTTTACTAGCTGAACATACAGTTTCATTTTCATGATTAAAATTAATTTGCTTTTCTCCTGTTTTATTAATGTATTGATAAATATCATGACACCAAAGTGTATTTGTTCCTAAATATAAAAAGTTATATTTTGAAATATTCATAAAATGTTAATATTGAAATAAAATACAAATTTTTATTTACCTGAAATATCAAGCCAAAATTCGCGACCATTCATTGTATTTAAAGCTGGTAAATGTGTGAGATTATTATAAGATAGATCCAAAGTAGTGAGTTGAGCTAATCTTGTAAGTGAATTATTCTCTACTTCAATAAGAGCATTATTTGAAAGATTCAAACAAATTGTTGGAGTCATCATTCGAAATTGTCCTTTTACTTTATTAATTCTACCATCTGTAATTGCAAGTGATTTTAGTCTCCTCCATCGAATTTCACTTACATTAAATACATCCAATGTTGCATTTCTTATATGTATGTATGATATATTTGATGGAAATCCTGAAATAAAATAAATAAAAATATTTTTAAAAAATTTAGAGTAAATTTTTAAATATTTGCCAAATTTATATTTAATTATAATATAGATATAGAATATTTCATTTGTCATTAATGTAATAAAACAATTTTTTAATTTTTTAAACAATTTTTTAACCTGTACAAGAAAGTTCTGATTCAAAGTTTTGAATATCCAAATTGCAACAAAGTACAGCATTGCCTTCAGGATTATTATGAGCAAGAATAATTTTTTTACAAGAACATCCAGTTATTTTGACATCAGGACATTCACTAGATTGCTGATAAAAACAATGTTCTAAAAGACCATCAGATATTCCAGTAATTGAAGTTGAAGAAGATGTTTGTTGATCTTCTTCTGTTCTTGCACTAGCTACTCCAGCATATAAGCATATCATTATGGTAAACCACTGCATCTGTAAATCCAATTGATCTTTTTCAAAGAATATTAATTAATTAATAATTTTATATTTTATACAAGATAATTTTAATATGTTAATATATTTTATTATTTATATATTATTTATATATTAAATATCATTCTATGAAAAATAAAAGCAATTTTATGAAACAATGGCTTTGAAACAATTTAATGAAAGATCTTTTATTAAATTGTTATCAAAATCAATATGCATTTATATAATATAGTTAAAATTAAAAATTGAATTTTTTATTTATTAATATAAATATTAAAATAAATTTATTAAATAATAAAATAATCAAATAAAAGTAGATATACTATTAAATATTTTTATTAAATGTTAGCATTATTAAATTTAAAAAAAATAAATAATGTATATAAAATATAATTATATATTTTTTTATTACTATATGATTATTATATATTATTGCAATTACTCGTG
>NW_006263505.1:68432-78947 GCF_000469605.1 Apis dorsata | reverse complement strand
TTTCTATTGTTTTGTTAATTTTTTGTTAATTTTGATTTCTTATTTAACAAAAAATAATTATAATTATTAAAATTACTAAAATATAGAAATATTACGTACTTAATGGAATAATTTATTTTAATTTCGAATTTAAGTTATATTAATTTTATGATTTAAATTATATAATTCCGTATAATTAATAAATTTTTTTATTATATTTCATATTTTTATCGTAAAATATTATTTATAACTATACTATATTCTAATTAGAAATAAAAATAATATAATAAAATATAAAATTTAAATTTTCTCGTTTTTTTTTTTAAATACAAAATTAAAATTAATTAAAATTCACCTTGAACTATTAATTTCTATAAATTTAATTGGAAATATTATAAAATATATAAAAATATTTTAAAGAAAACATGTATATATAATATATAATAATTGAAATTAATGAAATAAAACATTCTTCTAATATTATTTCAGATAAGTATTAATAATATAATATAAATGTGAATAATGAAACTTTAATTATTAGTTTAAGTATTAGTTTATACATGTTTAAACAAAGAGATATATATATATATATAATGATATGATAATATTAAAAAGAACATTTTAACAAATATTTTTATTTTACTCTTAATATCATTATATAATTCATTTCTAATATAATAAATTTTTTATACTACTGTTTTATAATACTAAAACAAACTTTAACAAGAAATGAAAATTTTTGGTTTTTATGAGAAAAATTTTAAATCACTGATTTAAATATCTATAGGAAATCAGAGATATGGGATTTATATTTAAATTAATAACATCGAGTAAAAATTTGAAAAAAAATCATTTTTATTCAATTAAGATTACCTTCATTTTGCACATAGTTTTATGATTAAAAATCCTTTTACATATCGACGAAAATTTTGAGTTATATTATTTTTAATTCGAAGCAGAACAATGTTATGCATATAACTAGTAGAGATAACTCACGGATAAAAATAGTCACAATTGACAGTAAACAAAATTTCGTTTTTATGTAAGAAAAGCACACAATGACAAAGAAGAATACGGGTAAATTAATTCGTTTAGCAGTCGCAGACACTTTGGGTCATACGGGTCGACCTATTAATGAATCAAAATTGGTTAGCTAGTGGCAGAACGCGTCGCTTATTACACTTGGTGGCCCTGTACAAACGATAAATCACTCCACGACTAGAATCAATGTTACGCTTCTTTTATTTTTTTTAAGTTCATATTTTCGACATTATATCAATTATAATAATAAATATTATAAAATTTTTTATCACTTAATATTAAACACAAATAAATCTTAATTACGTTTAATTATTTTTTTACAAAAATATTAAATATTTTAATTATTTATTTGTAATTATTAATCTTATTAATGAATTAATGAAATTATATAGAATTTAATGTCTTTAACTTCTATATACTATTTTTTATATACCATTATTTATACCATTATTTATATACATATAATTAAATTATTATAAAAAAAACAATATTAAAGATTTATTAAATATTTTATATTTCAAGAATAATATATTTTAATATATGTATTACAATATGTAATATATATTGTAAACATATTGTATTATATATTTAGTATTTTTATGGAAAAAGAAAAACTATAAATAAATATTAATTTTTATGATTCAATTTATCAATACAAATTTTTAAAAATTATAAATTTCCAATGCAATTTTCTGTAAACTTATAGATATTAAATATATACATATAAATACATATAAGTATTTACGTCTTATAATAAATATTATTTTTAAATTTTATGTATTTTTAATATATTTTTAATGTATTTTTAAAATAAAAATATATATACTTACTATTGATAATCTTCTGTTAGAAATTTAACCAAAAAATACGTGTGTAAAGAATATATATATGTATAATATAAAAAAAATATATGAATATGTATATATATCTTAAATAACTGTGAATAAAATTATGTTAAAATTTAATATAATTTTGAAAATAATCAATAAGCATATTCATTAAATATAAAATATCATCTGATATTTATTCATTTAAAAATGAAAACAATTTAATTGTTTTTATTATATAAAAATCTATTAAATTAATAAATTGACACATTATTTGATAACAGTGAATATAATTATACTAAATAATATTTATATTATAATTGATTTATTTTTTGATTAAATAATTTTTTTATACAAAAACATTTTAAATATATTATTACTCTGGAAACAATAAAAATTAATCATTTTTGATATTATAACATATTAAAGTTTAAAAAATTAAAAATATTAATTTAGTAAAAATACCAGTTTAGTTTTTATAAATTTTTGTTTATTCTCATATGTAATAGTATAATAAAAAAAGAATATCTGAAAACAAACAATTATTCTCAATTAAGTTATTAATTTATTAAACATAAAAAATAAACGTGATTAAAAATTATAAATAAAATTTTTTATTTTATTACATATATTATATGACATATTAAATGAATTTAAATTATTATAATATTTTCAAAGGTTAATTATAGGCAATTTTTTCAATAAGAGTTAACCTTCTTTGTATCGAATAATCTTTGTATATATACATATTGCTGTTTGTCAGTGTTTTAAGATGGCGGACTTAAATGAGAAGTTGTTAGCAGAACTCCTCAAAAAACCTGGAAATAATGTGTGTGCGGATTGTGGCGCAAAAAGTGAGTGGGTTTTTTAAAAAGTATTTATTATATTATTATATCACAATGTAAAAATTATTAAAAAGTATTTGTTTTATTATATTGCAAATTTTTTAATAATTGAATATCAAACTTTATTTTCTTAATTTTGTTCGAAACAAATTCCAAAATAATTTAATAATAATTATAATATTAAAAAGAAGAAAATTGAAATTGCTATTTTTATTCAATTCTATTTTGCTACAATTGATTAAAAAAGTTGATTTATAAAGTTATTTTATTGGTATTGAAGAATTTTCCTTAAGATTTTAATATGAATTTTAATTGAAATAGAAAATATTGTATTTGTTTTTAAAAGTTTTAAAATTATATCATTTAAAATGACTTTTATGTAATAAATTTAAAGATAATAATATAATATTCATTAATATTTAGTTCATAATTGTATATAGTAATAAAGAAATTTTTTTCATACATTGAAATTGTGTTACTTATGTTTATTTATATATTTTTTTAAAAATACATAATATCTTTTTTTTTTGAAATAAATAAATAGCATATTTTTATTATTTTATATAATAAATATATTATATATATAATAATGTATTACATTTTTTTTTATTTATAATATTTTATTTTCACATTATTTTTATAATCACGTATATTTAACTATATTTGGATAAATGATAATAATATCAAAAAATTAGAAAATAAAAGATATTTTCATAAGATTAATTGGAATTAAATTTCAGATCCAGAATGGGCTTCTTATAATATAGGAATATTTGTGTGCACAAGATGTGCAGGTATACATAGATCAATGGGTGCACATATTTCTAAAGTTAAACATTTAAAACTAGACAGGTGGGAAGATTCTCAAGTAAACCGAATTAGAGAAGTTGGTAATATTGCAGCTAGGCTTCATTATGAAGAACGTGTACCTCCATGTTATCGCAGACCAAATCCAGATGCACCACAGTAGGTTGTCTTGTACATTCAGAATATTAAATTAAAAATATATGTATATTTCAAAAATCATATTTTTCAATTAACAGAGTATTAATAGAACAATGGATAAGAGCAAAATATGAAAGAGAAGAATTTTGTCATCCAGAGAGACAAAATCATTATGTTTCAGGATTCATGGAAGGTTTTTTAATGAAACGTGGTAAAGAAGATTCACGTTATCATCCACGAAAATTTGTCCTTTGTGAGGCAGAAGATACTCTCAAATATCATGTTAAAGAAAATAAGGTTTATAAATATTTAATTATATATTTATTTAATATTTGATATGTATTTCATTTCTTTATGTTTTAAGGAACCCAAAGCTGTTCTTAGAATATCAGAATTAAATGTTGCTTTTGCTCCTCCTAAAACTGGTAATCAGAATAGTTTGCAAATATCATTTATGAAAGATGGTACAACAAGACATATCTATGTATATCATGAAGATCCAGAAGTAATCACAAATTGGTACTTGGCAATACGATGTGCAAAGTTACATCGTTTGCAAGTTGCATATCCAGGAGCAACTGAGGCTGAATTACTTTCACAGCTTACCAGAGATTTTCCTCGTGAAGGATTTTTATGGAAAACTGGACCTAGATATACAGATGCTTATAAAAAAAGATGGTTCACACTAGATGGACGAAAATTGATGTATCATGATGATCCTATGGTGTGCATGTTTATTTAATTATTTGAGTATTACACAATATAATTGCTGATCGACAGATATATTGCTTGCATTTCAAAAAAAAAAAACAGTAGAAAACTTAAAAATGAAATTGTAAATCTTAAATGATCAAAATACAACAATTGATATAAACAAAAAAATAGCACAATCGCATTGTTTGGCACATTTCAGATATCTAATAATTAGTAACACTCAAACAGTTAATAATAAACATTCGTATTTTTTCATTATTGGAAAATAAGTTAATAAATTTATTTTATTTAAAGGATGCACATCCAAAAGGTGAAATCTTCTTGGGCCACAGTTCAGATGGTTTTGCAGTAAAAACAGGAGTACCTCCTGGTGCAAGAGATCAAGGATTTTCATTTACTCTTGAAACTCCAGACAGAACTTATCTTCTTTCTGCTCAAAGTGATGATGATAGATCACAATGGATGAATGTAATTCAAAAGGTCATAGATAAACCACTTACTCCACAAGATGCGACTGGTGAGTTTGAAATAAAAAAAAACTCAAAGAAAATAAAGTTAAAAATTAATTAGAAAAAAAAAAGTTAAGAAAAATCTAATAATATTTTTTTTAATTAAAAATTTACAGTGGCAGCGCGTCTCATAAGAAAACGCACAGCTAGTGGAACAATGAATATATTTTCTTCTACAAGGTAGGGCTGGATCCCTCTTAGGTGCCTTTCCTAATTGTTAAAAGTGAATATTAGATGAACTAATTAAGCTGATCTATTAAGACTGTTAAAGAAGTAGATCACTCAACTCACTTGATGGCAAGTAGATAATGTTTTATAATCGCACAATGCTATCGAGTCACATATGCATATTCATTCATAAAAATACACGTTATATCTTACATATATATACAATTATAAAAAATATATTTCAAGTAAACACAAGATAATTTTTACACATTCTCATATGAGTATTATCAATTTTAAAAAATTTAATATGATCGAATAGCAAATTTAAATGAACCAAATATATTAAATTAAGTGGTTCTTTCTAATAATATAATATAAAATCAATGTAAAAATTGACATATACTCTTTAAAAATACTTTTAACATAAAATATAAATACTTCTTGCTTGCTGTCGAACCAAACTGACAGTATTATATACTATATTGTAAACAATATTTACTTAGTAATATTACCTATGTATAATATTTATTTGCTGAATAATGAAAATTTACAAAATTCTAATAGAATATATAATATTCTTTATGACTTTTAAATTGAACATTGTGTAACAATATATATGGAAAAAGTAATGAAAGTAGAACACATTAAATGTATATCTAAATATTTAAATTCTGTTTGATATTTAAATTCAATATTGATCAATCATGATATTTTTTTAATTATGATTATTAATTCGCTTAAATATTCAAAATAAGTATATATAATATATAATATTTTATATGGAAATAATAAACTTCCATGGCCTATCTTTTTATGGATTCTTTTATATGATTGAAATAAAATAAGCTAAATCAATCAAATTTTATATACATAAGTACATATTGTGTTGCTACAAATATATGTATTATATAATTAATATGTTATAGCATTTATATGAACAATATTTATTATAGAAACATGAAATGCTTATAATCTTTTATTGCCTCAAACATGAAATACGCTTTTTCTTATAATGTACTTGTACAGTTGATTAAATTCTTTTGAAACATAAGATATCAACAAGACTGTTAAATGAAGACTAAACTGAACTAAACATTTTACATGTCCATGTATATACACCATCAATATATTTATGTATATATGCATTCATACATGCAAATTAGAGAAAATAAAAATATTTTAATTGTTAAAAAATAAAATATAATATTTTAAATAATTACAATAACACATTTCTCTAATAATATTTCTCTAATAATAAATTTGATTTCAATGCTCAAAATAATATTTGAGAAATAGTTGTTTATTAATAAAAATTGTGTTCATTTATTTAAATTTTCTCTTAGTATAATATTGTTAATTATTGGTTAAATCAAATATTAGATATATTTCAAAGAAAATGTTCAAAACAAATGTTTTTTTAAATACAAAAAATTTAATTCTAAGTTTGAAATTAATATATATAAAATTTAACATATGAACAAACATGATTTTATAGTTTTAAAAGTTCACTTAATTTTATATAAATATCACTTAATTTTTATATAAATATCAAATTTATAACATTATAAATAGCACAATATTTTATTGAATTGTTTATTATAACATTATAAAATTATAAAAGACTTCATTATAATTTTTGAACATAATATTGTATTATATGTATACTATGATAGATTGAAAAAATAAGGAAAATATGTTTTTTTTAATGTTTTTGTTATTTATATATTTTTAATACTTTGACATTTCAATTTAATCTATTAATTTTTAGAAAAAATGTTTGAATTTATTTTCTATATTTTATTTCCTTTAATAAATATCAATTTTTTATTGAATATATTAAATTAAATGAAATTATAATTATTTAAATACAATATATATTCATTATTGTACTGTTTTTGATAATTGTCAATGTATCAAACCAAAGATATTAATACAAAAAATCAATATTTTATTTGATTATTATTACATTCAGATACAGGAATATTTTTTAAATAACAAAGAATATTTACCCAACAGAAAGCTGCAATACTAACAAAAGAAACTCGTAATATTGGTGGTACTAAAAGAAAATTAAAAAATTGAACTGGTAACCAGTATATACATGATGTCTACAAATAAAAAAAAATTCAACTAGATACGAATTTTTTAAATTTAAAAAAAAAAAAAAATCTAAATTACCTTAAATGTTTGAAAAAATTTTGCTTTACATTCATCAAACACATTTGGTTTACTCTCCATGAGGCTCATACCTAAAATATTAAGTAATATAAAAGTATAACAATGCTAATAATGGTAACAAAGTATAACATTTTTTAAAGGTCTAAAATATATATAAAAAGAAAAATTTATACAAACTGATAAAAAATAGTGTAATTAATGGTGGCGTAAAAACAAATTGATCGATTAAAACTTTTGTGAGGACAATTTTCATAGTTTTGCCTTTGTAGAACATATCCAACCATTTGTACCTAATAAAAACAATGTTAAAAGATTTAATTAATTTTTCAAGTCAATTTCTATTTGTTAACAAAAATATTGAAGACAAAAATTATTATTAATCAATTAAATAACATAATTTCCAAATTATTTTATGGTAATTATGATCATTTATGATAATTTATGATAAAATTAGCATTAATAAATACTATACAGGCGAATTTCATATCAATACAAGTGACAAAACAGAATAAGCTCAACAAAAAATAATAAATTGATAAATTCATAAAATGATAAATTGATAACTGATCAGCCGATGAATGCAAATCGTGCGCACACAATTCAATAGACAGGCAATTTATATATTTATGTTAACAAAATTATTAACGTTGATATTTATGTCTACGAAAGAGTTAATTTTATCAAAATCAAACAAAACTAATTAATTATTTTTCTACAATTTAATATATTATATTTTATATAATTTTATACGTATTTTATATATAAGTATTTCGTAAATAGTAGAAATGAAATCAACAATATTCTATGATTAAAAATAGAAATTTAAGAAAATTAAGAATTAAAAATAATAAAATTTAAAATTAAGAATTAAAAATTGATTGATTTCTTATTTTTAAAAATATAAGATTTAAAAATTTATATGAATTTTTATGAATTAAATATATATGAATTTAACTAATTCTGAACTGAATATTATTGAATAATACTGAATAATATATAAAAATAAATAAAATAAATAAAATAACATTTTATTTTTAAAAGTAATCAAAATATATATTTATTCAATAATTAATCAGATATACGAGATGAATTTTCAAATTTGATTTCTCAAAAAACAAAGAAATTTTATTTTAAAATGTCTTTTCATTTTCATATAAAGAATCAATCATTTATTAAATATCATTAATAAATGATTGGTTTTCAAATGTATTTTTTTTGAAAATAATGTTTATAATATATTTTTCATTTTTTATTTTTTTTTTTATTTTAAATCATAAAATATTTCTGATTCCATTTATGCATAAATTACAAGAAACCTTATGTATATATAAATATTAGTATATATATATATATATTACTTTTATTATATTTATATATATTATTATATTATATAAATAATATATATATAATTTTTTCCATAATTATAAAAATATCACTTCTCTAATTTTTAATATTGTCGTTATTGTTATTATTATTATTTATATTTTAATTTCTTTTATACTTTTTATCTAAAAATATATATTTATGTAATCAATAATTCAATCTTTATAGATTAGATATAGATTATAAATATCTATCTTTATAAAAAAGATTATTGAACTCGAAATTTTAAGTAATTTTTATGTTTGATTCGTTATAAATATGTATGTATATATATATATATATATATATACATTTTGTATACCTATTGTGTATATATATATATATATATATATGCAATTAATAAACAAAGTGCCTTATCATATAATTTATTAAAGCTTAATGTAACATAAATAATGAACAGATGATATAAAGCATTGAATAAAAATAAAATGATACGCGATACCATCCATGTAATAGTGGTCCTGCAATGAAACAACCATAGATAGCATATCGCTTTAGTTGGGCCCAATTGTAACTTTCCAATTGCATCATGTTATTCTTATTTAATAAACTCAATTTTTGATTAAAATTTTTTATCCAAATAAACAGCGGCTTTTCAATCTTAAATGTATTTGTTTCTTCTATGTTTATTGATGCTGGTGATAACGAAAACTACAATCGAAATAATTGATTATAATTAGAAATATTAAAACATCACAAAAATCAAATACATATGTATATATTTTTATTACAATACTATACTTTCGTAATTGACTTATTTTTCTTTTTTTCTAAAGAAATTTATTTATTATTATTTTATTTTTTATTATTATTTTTTATGTATTCATTATATATTTCTTTTTTATATGATTATTTATTTCTCATATAATATTATTTTTATTTATATTACGATTCGCATTTATATTATATTTTGATCGTAACATCATAAATGTAACAAAAAAATAAAGTATAAGTTTTATATATATTTTCAAAAATGATTTTAATTAATATAAAATTTCCCATTTTTTAAATATTTTTTTTATTCTTTACAAAATTTGAATTAGTTTTTGAAATTTATATTAGTTTACGATATATTTTAATCATATAAAAAGAAATATTACCTTGAACATTCTGTTATAAGTTTGTTGCGCGAATTCCGCACCAGTATAAAAAGAACCGTACATTACTGAATTAAAGAATAACGGTCTTTTTTGTATAGAATTTTTCAATTTTTGTAATATTTTAGATAAAGACATTACGTTCGTTTTATCTCTCAATTTGTTTTATCTCGTTTCACTATCTGAAAATTAATTTTATATTAGCTTTGTATTAACTTTATATAGAAGTGATAAAATTTTGAAATATAGTGAATTAAGAAATTTGACGAATTTTTTATCGAATGTTATTAAAAAATTTTGAAAATCAAAGAAATTGAAAAAAATTGGAAAAAATTAGGAACTAGAAAATCTATTCTATTCTATGGTAAATATGACAAACAATTAAATGTAAAAATATAAATAAAATAATGATAAATAAATTGCATTATTTGAATTCTTTCTATTGTAAACTCACCATATTATACCATATTACAAGTGTATAATGAAAATTGTCATCATCAATCATTGGAATTCTTTTTAAAACCATATAATATAACATAATTACATTATCATTTTTGTTCTATATTTTGTATTTAAATATTGAAAATTATTGAAAAATATAAAATGCGAATGAGGCAAAACAATATTATGCAGTATATTTTCACAGTAATAAAACATGAATTCTTTATAAATGTAACAATAGTATAAGACATTGATATATATATATATATATATATATATATTTATTGTAAAATGAATAAGTAAATAAGTAATAATTGTATTAATTATTTTTATCTTCATAATTTATTTTTCATATTATTTAAATCATTATTTCCTTTAAAAAAATCTA
>NW_006263505.1:61046-68289 GCF_000469605.1 Apis dorsata | reverse complement strand
ATATATATAAATATATATAATATTATCATATCTTTTGGAAAATTTTTTTCAAGTATATTACATATATACATACTTACATATATTTTATAAGATATTAACGAGAACAGAATTCATATAAAATCGAAAAAAAATATTTGAAATTTTATTTTATTTATTATTTGATATTTTGATATCAATATTTATTTTCAAATAATATTTGATAGCAATATTTATTTTCAAATAATTATATTTATACATATAATTTATATTAATATAAATTAATTGTACGATATTATAAATATATATACGATATAAATATTATTATATTCTATATGTCAATATAAAATAAAAGATAGATAAAGAAAATATATATTCTTAAAAATAATATCGTATATTCTCAATTTTTTATTCAATTTTCTATTAATATGCATGCTAATTTTTATAAAATTTTATGTTACAATTCTTTCATCTTAAATCAAAATAAACTTGAAATAATTAATAAAATTTTCTAGTCTATTTTGTACTTTCATTATTTTATAATAATAAATCAAAATAACGAATTTAATTTTTTTAAAGGTCATTTTTTAATAAATTTGTTTAAATTTTTTTAATGAATGAAAAGAATAATAAAATATATAATTACTTACATATATTTTCAATTATATCTAATTATTATTAAATATATTAAATATATTATTAAATATATTTATTATTAAATACATAAAATACATTTGTAATAACACAGCACGTTCGTCAAAGATGCGTATACTGTAGTTCATGTATGATCAAGTATGATCATACTTAGAAGCAATAAAAACTAATTACGTCTCGATTATATCAATTGTAACTATGATGCAGAGAATTATTTGATATGATAAAATAATATAGTTTAAATATTTATAAAAAAATATTTAAAATATTTATAAAATTTTGTAACTTAATAATTCGCGAAATAAAATTAGTACAAATAATTATCGATTCTTTACAGATTTTTATAAATTGTTAACATATTTATTCTCTTTCTCTTTTTTATCAATTTCTTTATCATAAACGCCATAAATAATTGCATTCATAGTGGTTTCAGAATATAACCAGATTATCCAATCTTGATTTACTATTTTTTCAAAAATATATTCTTGAAAAATTTCATTTTTTTTTACCTGTTTTATAATATAAATTATATTTATTGGTAAATATATTATTTTCATCAAATAGTAAAAAATAATAAAAATAATAATAAAAAAACAATTACCTTATGAAATCTTAATTTTTCAAACATTTTTATACTCTTTTCATTATCACATTTAATTTTTGCAATATATTTTGTTACATTTAATTTGTCAATTCCTAATTCAAAAAAGCTAATTTTTATAAAGATAAAAAAATATCAAAATAATGAAAGAAAAATATGCATAATACCATAAAGCATCATTAGAATTATTGCCTCCCAACCTCTTTTTTTTTCTCTACAATTAATATTTGCTATCATAATTTCAATTTCTGCAGTATTTGGCTGGTCTGATTCATTAAAAAATAAATTTGTATCTCCAATCATAGCTTCTAAAATTTATTGATATCAGTATGTAATAAAAAGAATAATGTTAAAGATAAAGAAATGTTTTATATACCTATTTCATTTCCATTTTCAATATAAATAGCTTTTTCTAAAATGATAAAGGTACATTCTACAACAAATAAAAATATGTTATTAATATTTATGCATGTTTAAAAATAAAGTTACTCACTGTCTTGATCCTGATGCCATCGCTTTTGCATTTGAAATTCTTCTTCCAATGTTAAACTCTCTGAACCAGTAAAATATTGTAATTCTGCTGACTTCATCCATTCGTGATATCTAAAAATAATAACAACATATTGAAAAAGTAATAAGAACTTATTTAAAAACAATATATGTATGTATATTAATTTTCTAATTAATTCAAAAAAATATAAAAATTTATTTAAAAATGGCGGATATTTTTATTACATATATATTGATATCACAATCGATAAGAGGTAAACGATACTAGCCTTTTAACATGTTTTTCTTTGTAAGGCACTAAAATTACATTTGTTCCAATAATTTTAGTACATTCGTTGTCTCTCATTGTTCGATATTAATTGATATTAAAATTATTAAGAAAATGAACCAATTGAAGATTTTAAAATTAAGGAGGTTACATTCGTCTTCCTGCCATATTGGATGCAGAGTTTGCTACGATATGATCTAGAATTCTTAAAAAGTAAATTATTTTCTTCGACATTTTATTATTTGTAATTTCAAAACATAACTGCAGAATTATAAAGAATTTAATAGAAAATGGCTTACAATTTTCCGGGTGTACCAGCAGCTGCTATGCCACCAATGGGTATGCTTAAAAGTCCTAACCATGTACTTTATATTAGTCATTTTATGTCATTTATCGAAATATGCATTTTTCATTGCTGTGTTTAAAGTTATTTTATTTTATGGTGAATAGAAAATTATTCTTATTTAAAAATATCATATTTTAGGTATAGGACCAATGGGACCGCTTGCTCCAATCGCAGGTCCACAAAGTTTTATGGATTTAGCAAGCCAAGGATTTCCTCCTTTACCTCCACCAATACCACTGCCTGGAATGAATGATTCTCCTTTAGAATTTAGTACAAATAAAAATCAACCCCCAGTAGTTAGAGAAGCTCCAGAAGATAATAGTGATAAAAGAAATGAAAAAAGTGATATTCGACGAGAAAGAGAAAACAGAGATAATAGAGACATTAGGGATAATAGAAGGTTTTTTTAATCTTTTTTAATATATAATTTCAATATATAATTATATTAATATAATTAAGTTATGATCATCATATTTATTACAGTTATATTATTATAATTTTTTTTTAAATAGATCTAGGAGTGATCGAAGTGATCGGAGAGAGCGAGATAGAGAAAGGAGAGAAGAAAGAAATGAAAGAGATCGAAGAGAAGAACGAAGACCAGATGATCGAAATAGTATAAATTCTAGCAATAGCAATAATAGTCATAATAATAATTCAAATAATAACGAAATTCCATCTTCATCAAATACTGGTAACACTCCAAATTTGGGAACTCAAATGGAACAAGCAACAGGAGTTTGGGGAATGGGAGTAGGATATCCAGTAATGGGAATGGGTCCAATGGGTCCAATGGGACCTATGATGAGTGAAATGACACTTGGTCCACATATGGGACATACTCATAGTTATGGCCCCATGAGTATGGGAATGATGTCACATGATGGTAGTATGATAGGTGCACAAATATTAGGACCAGAACAAATAATGAATGATGCTGCCCAAATTATGAGCAGTGCCTTACCTCCTCCACCAACATCACAAGGTACCAAAGAAATTATACATTGCAAAAGTTGTACATTGTTCCCACCAAATCCAAATGCTCCACCTCCAACAACTAGAGAAAGACCTCCAGGATGCAGAACAATTTTTGTTGGAGGTAATTTCTATATATTTCTTTATTATATAAAAATTAATAAAAAATACTTTTTTTTATAAATTCCTATAAATTTTATTTTATTTAGGTTTACCTGAAAATATCACAGAAACGATAATTCAAGAAATATTCGAACGTTGTGGAGAAATAACCACCTTGCGACTTTCTAAAAAAAACTTTTGTCATATACGTTTCGTACTCGAAAGTAGTGTTGATGCAGCCATTTATTTATCTGGATATAGAGTTAGAATAGGATCCAGTGGTGATCCTGCAAATACAGGCAGATTACATGTAGATTTTGCTCAGGTTCATAATTTTATAATTTTAATATATGAGAAACTATTTATTAAATATTTATTTATTAAATTTTATTTCATATTAAAAAAAAATATAGGCTAGAGATGACCAATATGAATGGGAATGTAGACAACGTCAATTACAGAGAGAACAACGCCATAGAGAAAGAGTTGAAAAGGAAAGACAAAGGGCACCATCCAGTCCTCCTCCAGTAGTACATTATACAGATCACGAAGCATCAAATATTTGTGAAAAAATTAAACAAGATGATACATTCATGAAAGCAGTGCAAGTAAGTAATTATTGTTATAAACGATAATTTTTTATATAAAATGTTTAAGCACTTTCATCGCTAAATGTTTCTCCAGACTAAAACTTTTAAATTCCAGAAAACGCGTTCTGTTACGTTACAAAACAAGCGCATTAAATCATTCCAGGTTGTCGTAACATGGCTCGAGCGTGGAGACTGTACCAAACGCAATGCTAACACTTTTTATTCGATGATTCAATCAACGAATTCTCACGTTCGAAGGCTACTTACAGAAAAGGTCGCTTACGAAGAGGAACTCCAAAAAGCAAAGGAATTAATGAAGGGCAGGATGCAGGGACTCTTAATACAATGTACGTTTATATAATCCATATATATGTATATATATATTTTTTTTTTCTATAACATAGCTCTATACCACTGTACATTATTTATGTACACAAGAGCAAATCCACATACATATTGCTTTATCTGGTAAGTTTTTTTATTATAAAATAAGGGTTCTACAATTCTTTGAGCATTCGATACGTGAAATGCCAAAATATGATTTTGTCAGAATTTCACGCGTTTTATAATAACAGAAGTGCGTACTTTTTTTTATATCTAAATCTAATAAATTTTTAGCTATTACTAAATTAAAATATAAATACAAAATTACAATTTATAATAAATGCAGAATTTTATGTTATAATTAAAAAGGTACGTCACTTTTGATATTAAAGATTCTGACATTTCTAAAAACAAATACATAATATGAAATAAAATTGTTAACATTGCGATTATATCGTCGATCGTTTTGTATCGAATCTCGGTTGTCAAAAAATTTCATCCTCCTTGAGATTCAACATCAGATATATTGTAAGGAATTTATCATATAACGAGTGTATTGTCAATGCACCATCGGGACTCAATAGAAGGATCAAAGACAGTAGGAGAAAATAAGGTGGGTGAAGATATCCTGTCTTCTGATTCTAGGCTCTGATGATTGAACAAAAGAGCACAAATATTACAAAAATTCATTCTATAGAAACATAGTGTACCTAAAAATTGCATGCTTGCAATGCTAAGGATTAAGGGTGATGGGCTAAATATTTGTTGCGGAGATGAAATTATGCTATGATTCTCAATATGATTTATTATTATTAACTTATTATTAGGTATAGTAATTTATAAAAATATCATTTCAAATAATGTAAATAATTTAATATATTATATAATGCAAAACAATCAGTGGAATTATAGCGTAAGATCATCATTTTAACGTTGGAAGCCTCTCCATGTTGTAAGTTGTTAGGAGAATAGTGCAGATTTTCTTAAGGAAAACAAGCACTAATCATAATCTATTAAAAAGACTGATTGGCAGCCGAATTGTAAGGATCCCTGATCAATGGTGAAAGCAGTTTTTTAAAAAATTTTATTGGGATAAGTAACTTCATAATTATTATTGCTTAGCCCGCTACATAGGAAATTTTTCTAAAAAGAAAGATAGTAGGAATAACTTTAAAATCATATAATATATTTTAGAAGGAAACGTTCGAATCTGAATGATACAGAAGAGTTATTGGGTATACAATACTTGTGATGTTATACTATATTGCAAACATTATGTTAAAAAATGTATATTTTACATTAACAAACGCGCGCGCGCGCGCGCGCATATAGATGATTTTAACGAGAGTTACGTATTAGATCAACACGAATGTAGAGTTCAAAGCAGGGTATACAACAGAAGATTTGTTGTGTTTTTGTATGCAACATGCGACCATGTCATCAACAGTCAGTCAGATTGAACGCGTCTTTACTGCGGCCAGCCACAAGAAGGTCTGGGATCACTTCACAAAGGCTCAACGGAAGAACATCGAAATGTGGAAGAAACAATCTTCGGTATGTATTTGCATTCCCACGTTAGTAGCTCGTGTCCATTACGTTACTTTTTTTTACGATTAGACAACAGTAATCATCGATAAAGTCTTATGAGTCACAAAGCGCTTCTTTATGCGAATGCACATTCATCCATACGCCAGGCACACGCGTTTTGCAAACACATTTTTTCAAAAAAAAGGTAAGTAGCGATTAAAGAGTATGAATAACTTGCGTCTGATTAGACGTATTTCATACAAACTGTATACAATTGATGTTTAAACTTTTTGGGAAATATGGAACATAAAAGGTAAAAAATAGTTCTTTTAATTTGAATCAAACAGGTACCATTGACTGTGGAGTGCAAACAGGTAACCGAACAAACAACAATTTATATTTTAAAATATGATTTTCATTTAAGCGAATTTCACAATCTATGCTAATATAAATGAAAATGCGAAAATGAAGATATAATTGGCATAAATCTATTCATTTTTATTAAAAGTTTTATTTAAAGTTAAATATGCTTCATTAAGACACATACACATATATATGTATAACTGATTTAGATAGGAATGATTAAATCTCAAAAAATATGAGAAATATGAAAAAATGTTTTGTGTAATAATTTATGATATCAAAAAGATCAAATAAATGTTGGAATTAATTTGATCTTGATATTATCCTGAAGATCTTAAAAAAAATCATAATTAAATTTTAAAATAAAAAAATATTTTCATATTCCTTATTTTTTATATAATATTTTTTTACATTTTTTTGCACATATCTAATATTGAAAAATGTTCAAAAATTCAATATTCATTATTTTTTTTTACAATTTTTATTTCATGTTTCATAATTCAAATGAAAAAGATTAATTAATTAATTAAGATTAAACTTTTTTTTTAAGTTTTTTTTTTTAAGAGGATTTTCATAAATACTTAAGAGAATTTTTAAAATTGATGTTACCAATTAAAATCACTAAAATTCAGAAAATTCGAATTTGAATCACTCTTTTCATAATATATATTGAGATAATGTTAGTGCTAACAATTGCTTTGAAAGTAAATGTATTATTGAAAGTATTTTTTCTAGCAAGAGAATTACTATGTATACATATTTTCATTTTTAAATTCAATGTTTTATTTTTAAGGCTATTACAAGATCAAAAAAATATTAGCATCATTTGTCTTTCTTGATTGAATTTTTATCTAAACATTTTTTCTATAATTTTATATATTATTATATATATTATACATATAATTATATAATATATATAATTATATATATATTATATTATTAATATTTTTTAAATATTTCTCAAATATTTTTTAAGACATTTAATTGCATTTCTCTATTTAAATTAG
>NW_006263505.1:18614-60903 GCF_000469605.1 Apis dorsata | reverse complement strand
AGTAATCAGAAGTAAGGGCACTAAATTTGTCTTATCACAGTTTATTTTTATTTTTTTTTTTATTTATTAATCTATGTAAATTTATATGAAATTTTGCTTAGTATCTTCCAGGTGATTTCTAAAAAACAAAAACATCAATTTTTTTTAAAATTAAACTTAAAGTGATTTTTGCATTATAAAAATGCATTTTTTGATTGTAAAAAATGATTGTTTGGGGAATATGTAAAATGAAAGTTAAAAAAAAAAATTCTATCAAATTTATGTACTTAGTGATATTTAAAGAAAAAGAAGGAAAAAATGAAAAAAAAAATGTATACATACATATGTATATACATATATGTGTATATATATGTATATATATGTATATATATATAGGCATGATTTTTGATGTTATCTTTATTAATAAGTTTAAAAATTTGGAAATGATGACTCAGTGATGACTTTTCATTGTAATAGGAAATTAAAGCGGTACAGTTAGAAGAATCTTTAATGGAAGGTGAAGGAGAAATGGAAGTTTCTGATTCAGAAGAGGAACCGCAACGCAAAAAAGCACGCAATCAGTCAGATTCACATGATGATATTGAAAGATTACAAACATTGAAAGAGGAGAACGATAGTCTTCGGTGTCAATTGGAGGCATATAAAAACGAAGTATGCGATGATTATGATCTACTATTTAACTTGCAATGCGAATTAATGCGAGTTAAAATAAGAACCAAATGAAAAAAAGAGATATATTTTTATATTTCATAGGTGGATTTGTTGAAATCAGAGACAAAAAGTGAAATAGATGCAAAGGATAAACAAATGAAAATGTTGCAACAAACTTTAAAAGGTATGCAGGAACAATTGATGCAATCGAGAAAGCAGCAAGCGCAAGATGACGAAAAAATTAAAGATTTAACTGTAAAATTAAATGCTACAAAGAAGGAAGAACCTCGAGAAAGCGAAATAATAACATTAGATAAAGATGACGATGTTAACGAAGAACCTCGAACTCCGAAACAATTAGTTTTAACATCTAGCTTCATACAAATTTCTCAAAAAGATGCCAAGTTAATAGGTATTTTTCATAAATCATTTTGTGAATTTTTATCTGATAAAATAAAAATATGAATAATAAAAAAATGAAATATTTAAAAAATATAAAATAAATATTTTAAAATCTGATATAATATCTATTTTTTTATAATTGTAGGATTAATAGCAACATTTCTACATATTCATCCATTTGGTGCAAGTGTAGATTATTTATGGTCTTATTTACAAAAAATGGAACCAGGTATTAAACCAAACGAAGTAGAAGCATTAATGCAACGATTTCCTCAAGTCTTCAAACAAGATTTATTTGGAATTGGAGCAAACATGGAAAGACGTTGGCAATTTTCAGGTTTTAATGTATATCGTAATCACTGATTCATGTACTGATAATTAACTTTAGAAAAAAGTTAAAAAAAATATCTCTATTAAAGAATTTTTTAATATCATCATGTTATGGTATCTTATGCCATATAGATTTTTATTGTGATATTTATAATTCTTGTAGTGAATCTTTATTTCATAATATCGTTCTTAAGCAAAATACTTGTAAATAAACTTGAACGATTTCAAAAATTCTGGAAAAATATAAGTGTATTTTTGTTTGAAAAGTTAAAAAAAAATATACATTGGATTTCTTATAAAGAAATAAATAAGAATGAATCATTATGATGATTCAATGAATATTATTAATTAATTTAAAATAAAATTGAAATAAATTTTATCCTAAATGTATGAAATTTTAATTAATTTAATTATAATAGAAATAATGTTATTAAAAATTAATTATTGATAAATAATTTTTTTTTTGTAACTTTTATCCTTTTTTTATAATTTTATTTTAATGAAAATTGTCTATAATATTTGAATTTCAATTTAATCTTTAATTGAATTTTTCCAAATATGATAGTTATAACTTTAAAAATTAATTTTAAAATTTTCTAAAAACATTGAATTTTAATAATTTTATATATTATTGTATATCGTGAAAATTTATTTCTCATATCATAAAATAACATTTGAACTTTAATTTGAATTATTAAAGTTTTTTTTACTTTAATAGTTTAAAAATTATTTGCATATAAATTTTTGCATTTTTAGGGATTTTTATGATTTACTTATGACAGTATTATTTTAACCCAACAGTTAAATTTTTACCCAATCTATTTAGAAAATAGAAATATCAATGAACATCAATTAAAACACATTTATAAGTAAGTAGTATACTTATTTCAAATCTGTAATATATACAATTAGTAAAAGCAAGGAAATATTACTCGAGGTTATGATTTTTTTTGAAGAATTATTATGTTATTAGATATTATTATTTTTAATATTTAATAATTAATTATTGAATATTATTCTTATATTATGTACGCTATATTTGTTATTATTAATCATATAATATTTTTTATTTGGACATATAAATAAATATATAAATAATGAATTTAATATTTATGAGGTTATGTAATATATCTTTTAAATTTGGTTATTTTCAGTTATTGTAACGATGTATGTGATGTTATAAATCAAAATTATGAATTCAATAAATTATTATAATGTACTTGGTTGTACCAAAGAATCAACAGCTGAAGATATAAAACGTGCATATCATGCATTAGCTTTGAAATTTCATCCAGATAAAAATACATCGGAATTTGATGGTATAAAGTTTCAGCTTGTTTTAAAAGCATGGCATGTTTTGCGTGATCCTAAATTAAAAGAAGAATATGATGCCATACAAAAACAAGAAGAATTAGATTCAGAAAGTATTTTGACATATGCAAAAATATCAGTGAATGAATTAGAAGCAACAAATGATAATGAAAATATATTAATTTATCGATGTAGTTGTGGAGGATTATATTGCATTCAAAAGGAATATATTCAGAAAAAAAATCAATCAATATATATACCTTGTTTGGAATGTACTTTTTCTATTATTGTTGAAACATGATATTTATAGAGTACAAAAACACAAGGTAAAAAAAACAAGATTTAAAATGCAGCAACATTTTCTATTTCTTATAAAAAATGATACAACAGATAACACATCATTACAAATATAAACTATTGAGCAATATACAAATAAAAACACGATTCTTAAAATATCCTAGGTTCAATAATAAAAATTGCATTTACACGAATCGTGTTTTGCATTGGCAATTGAAGATTACAAAATTTATTGTCAATTAGAATTAATTGTATAACTTATATAGCTTATATAATTTCTATAATGAGAAAGGGATATATAAAAAACTAATTTATTATAAAAATCTATAGATTTGCAACTTATTTCAATTTTGTTGATATTTATAACTTTGGACAAATTTATAACTTATTTATGTTTATTCTTAAATAATTGATTTTATATTGTTTAATTGATTCGTGCATATTGCACAGGATAGATTTGCAACTCTTATTATTGCACCATGGCAAAACCAGACTTGTTACTAATGTCAAAAAATCAATATATTTTATTTAAATATAGACAATCCAATTAAATTACTATCACGAATATTCAATTAACCCTGGTTGTCTAGTCAGCAAACAATAAATAGCAATTGTTTTTTTTGAACATGTTACGCATGGAAAATCAAATACTAAATTGATAAATATTTGATAACATAAAATAGAAATATAAATTTTTTTTTTACATTTATATTTGTACAATCATTCCATTTAATTATGTTTATAGAACGATATATTGAAAAGTAATAAAACACCTATATTGTGTTGCAATATGGACAAACTATAAAATGTTTAATAAAACTATTCATACATAATAATTTGATCTTGCATGTATATTTACTATATATTATTCTTTTTTTCTTGCTTTCTTCAAATATATAATTGTAATGTATAATTATACTTGTAACAAAAAATGCAAGATAAATATTATTTTATATTTTTAAAAATTTCTATTATAATTTAAAAAAACTTTTGTAACGCATATGATAATATAAATGAATACGATAAATGAATGCATTTATATGTATATTATGAATTAGTAAATATAAAAAGATGAGATCAATAAAATTTTCTTTTATATTTAAAACTATAACATGAATAGTTATTTCCGTCACGTAACACGTTCATTAATATTCTGATTAACGAGTAACAAAAAATGGTCCAAGTTTCAATGTAATATAACATTAGTATCAATAAAGTGTTAGAAATCGCTATGATTTCTTCAAAACATATTTTTAAACCAAGAAAAATTAATTATAAATTATACAATTAATGATTATTAATCGTATAATTTCATATGAACATCTAGGCATAAACAGTTTAGATGATAAATTGATGCAAATAAAACAATATGAAAAAAACGCAACAACGTTCATTTCATTAAAAAATTATTAAATATTGATTATATCAATCCAATAAATTATGCACAATTCCCATAATAATTAATTTAATTAAAATAAATGAAAAATTTAAATAAGCTACATGAAATATAGCAAAGAAGAACTTATTGTACAAAGAATATTTTTATGATTATTTTCTTTTTTTTCTCTCTTGTTCTTGAATTTTTTATCATTATCATTATTATTATCATTTATTTCTTTTTCAAAATGTGAGATTCTTTAAGCAATATTTTTATCTATAAGCTTGACAAATATGGTACGAAATCTTTCTTTTTCTGTAATTTAAAAATACTTTCCTAAACGCCCATACAAATTGTTATATGCAGATAATGTTCATGGTGGGCTATCTTTCATTTAAATTATTAGCGATTTCTTTTAAATTTTATAACAGCAATAATACAGTAATACACTTATAAGCTCCTCGTTCTTCGTAATTTGTTGAGTCTTTAAAATCTCATATTTGTACACCACGATTAATACACTCCATAATTAATATAATTAATGCCTTCGGTTTAAATGTTCTACCACTTCGGAGATCATTTGTAATAACTACCGATTCACTGTCTTCCTTTTTACGATCTTTTTTTTTTTAAATTTTCGACATACATTCTTATCACAATCACACCATGTAATACATGAATCATTGTACAATAGATTGGTTATGCTACCTAATTAAAATATGTACAGAGGTCATAGAAGAGGGCAGTTTTGTTTGTAAAAAAGTACACTATTTTACCTCTACATCAAAATCAAGAACAAGAAGTTTGGTCTCCTCCGTGCCGTTACGACTACCCACCGCACACACCAATTTTGTATCACTTGCACGTATCCTCCACACAACACCACCACTTCCCCCGCTTTCGAGAGCAACCAAGTTTCTTATAAAGTCACCTAAACATATAACAAAACTTTAGGAGTTCATTAAAACAGTAATTAAAAAAAAAAAATAAATAATAACAGAGACAAACGCACCAGTTTTAACATCCCATAGTTTAACTGTACCATCATCAGATGAAGTAATTACAAAATGGCTATTGAATTGAAGGCAGGTGACAGCAGATTGGTGCTTATTTGGACCAGATAAAGTTTGAAGGCAGTGACCACTAACAATATCCCATACTTTAACAGTTGAATCAGCATTTCCAGATACCAAAATATTATTACGTAATTCCATTCCCGAAGTGAGCGACTGATGTCCCATTAATGTATGTCTACATGCACCAGTTTCAACTTCCCACACTCTTATGCTTGTATCCAGAGAACCACTAACAACATGTACACCATCAAACTGATAAGGAGAAAGAAGAAAATATAAATTAATATTTTTTGATATAATATTTATATATAAACAAATTAAATATTCTCTAAAATTTCATAAAAATTGTTAAAATTTATATTTTGTAATATAGAATTGTTTGCAACAATGATAATATATTTAAAAAAAAATGTTTTAACAAAAAGAAAAGATTATCATAATCATACAATATTATTAATTTAAAAAAATTATAAACTATTATACTATATAATATAATAATCTACATAGATTGACATAAGATTATATGTTATATGTTCATTCATTGGAGATACATAAATTTTTTGAGAATCACAGGTCATTTTTTTGAATTGAGTATGATAAACATTGATAGGAATAAAATAAAAGAAAAAAATAATACAAATATTCATTTAATAAAAACAATTCTAAAAATTAAGATAACTTTGTGTTATTTAAATATGCCAAAACTATGTCAATTAAACATAAATTATAATATTGTTATTATAATATGTTAATTTTGTATAATTTGTATATACAATTCGATTAATGCTTACTTGGAGAGAATAAACACGATTTGTATGTCCTTGTAAAGTGTGAAGGCACTCCTCGCGTTCCGGATTCCAAACTTTAACCATATAGTCATAAGCACCACTGACCACTAATTTTCCATCATATTGCACACATCTAACAGCTGCCAAATGGCCCACAAGTACATGTAAACATTCGCCAGTATCTACTTGCCACACCCTTAAAGTTGCATCTCTACTACCACTGACTACTTTATTACCATGTAGATGCATACATCTTACAGTTGATGTATGTCCATATAAAGTATGAATACATTGACCAGTTTCGGCATTCCATACTTTCAAGGTACGATCTGTACTACCACTGATTACTGTAGTACCAGACATTTGTGAAGACCATACACCACCTGTATGTCCAACTAATGTTCTTAAACACTGTAAAAAAATATAAAAATATAAGAAACAAACAATAATAAAACTTACAGAATAATGATTTTATTTTCAGAATAATCTATTTTATTTTCATAATTAAAATTTACCTTGCCTGTAACTGCGGACCATACTTTAAGAGTATTGTCATCGGAGCCGCTTACTATTCGATTACCAGAAAATTGAAGGCATGTAATAACATGATCATCATGTCCTTTTAAAACTTTTGGTGTACGAATAGGTTTTGTTCTCCAATTCATCTTTATATTATGTTGTCTCATATATGCTTGTTTCCATGGAGATGAACAATTACCTGAATTTCTACCATTTTTACGTTTTATTGGAGGCAGATCTTTTAAATCTTCTATACCAGCTGCTCTGCATTTCTCTTTCCATAATAAATTATCGTCAGCGAGAAACCGCCAATTACGACACGTTTGAGCAGCGCGTAAAAGATCTCTGGGTTCTAGGAAAGCTAACACTGACAAAGCCAATTCTTTTGGCAACAAAGATATGAAATCCCTCTGAAATTGAGGTTCAATTACTTGCATCATATGTCTTACTTGTGTTGGTTCACATCGTTCAATTAATTCATCTATAGCTAACATTCTTTCTGCATTTGACCATCTCTAAAATTAGAAACAATATCTTTATTGTTCATATAATTTAAAAAGCAAACAAATTTTTTCAACTAAACTATGTAACTAATGTATTTCTTATACCTGAAATTGAAGAAGCCAATTACTCATTTCTGGTGGAGGGTTATCTTTTGTAGGAATAACGCATCTTACATGTTTACTTTTATCATCCAATTTTTTAATAATCCTAAAAATAAAAATTCATGTTTTAAAATTTTTTTAAGAATTTTTTTCTTTATAATTTTTTTCAAATTATACTAACATCGAATGAGATTTATCTTCTGGGTTAAGTTTTTTACAAGGTAAACTTGATTCAGTTTCACTTTTACGTTTTCTTTGTGGTTGAACAACATCCAAAGGTACACAGGTATGTAAGATGGGACTATGTACTCGTTGTGTAAGTGATTGTGGTTGTGATGATGAAAGTGAACAATTGTTATTTTCAAGGTCAGGTTCACATTCTGCATCACAAAATATTCCAGTATCACTAATCTAAAATTAAATTAATTTGGCTGTAATAATATGTAAATTTTTTTAATATAACATAATTTATATAAAATAACTCACTTCACTTTCTTCTTCACTACTGTCATCTTCTTCTTCTTCTTCACCATCTTCTCCATAATCTTCTGATTCTTCATCTTGTGCTAACAATGAATGCATAGGTTCTAAAGAACTAGGTCCTGGAATACCTTCAATGCCTTCTATAGGACTTGGACTTGTACCACCTGGTTTATTATCAGTTATTTTATTAGACGACGAAGAAGGGACAGACATCACTGGCTTATGTCTGATATATAGTATTACCTAGATATGCAATAAATTTTGTTTAGTTTTTTCTTTAATATAAAAAAATCTTAATATTAAAATTATAAAAACAAATTACATGTAAAGATAAAAAAAATTTCCTGCATTTTTCATTAAAAAAATTTACTTGATAGATATTTTTAAAATTTTATATATAAAAAATTAAATAAAACTATATATAAATATATATAAATTGTAATTTTTAATTATTTAAAAATTTATTCATTTTTATATTTTAAAGAATTGTTATCTTATATTATAATTCACATTTCATTAAAACAAACAAATAAATAAATAAATTTGTAAAAATATAAAATTATAAAATAAAGAATTTTCTTTTTCTATTTCTTTCTGTCTTTTTTATAAAGAAAATTGTTATTCACAAATTCTTAAAATTAAAGAAAAGCTTAAAGAAAAGAATATTAATAATGTTTTGATATTAATTATGTTCAGGAAAAAAAAAGTAATTTTTCAAAATATGTAAATCTCCTAACCTTAGACGAATCCTAAAACCAAGTTAGATTCGGAACATAGCCTAGAATAATAAAACGAAGGACCGGTTAGCCACACCCTTAATTTTCATGAGATTATCACAAGAAGCAAATAAATAAAGTAAGTAAAAAGTTAGGATTCAACAAACAATTCATACTTAGATCAAATGTTTTTCTTCGGTGGCTTCCTTATTGTAAAACTACTATATGACGATGATCCAAGTTTCTTAGTTTCGATTACTGTTTCTATCATATGGTCGCAGTACGCATTTTTCGTATGTCGGTATTTTGTTAGGTTAGAATAGGATAAAGTTAATTTTTGGACTAAAAATTTAGGCCAACACGAATGCGAAAACAAAAATAAGTAATAGGTATAAACACAGAAAAAGATCCATCGGTAGTTCTCGGTAGCTCCGAAGTTTTTATCTCTTCGGACTTAGTGCTTCGTAGACAGGTAGCTGTTGCACATGCGTTCCCGTTCTTAAGCCGCATATTCATCGTATATTTTCTTATTCTTACTTTATAATTGAACTTATACGTATGAATTATGTTGTATTTTTCATAAATATAAATTGTGATAGAAAAATTGATAATCAATTTCAATAATTTATTTCACTTTTAGAATTTATAATTATTAAATAAAATAATTTATTTAATTAACTTTAATCAATAACTTTCAAATTTAAAACAGTAGAAATTAAATATTTATATATTTTGAATTGAATTATTATAAAATTTTTATGTACAAATTTCAAATCATTTAAAAAGATTTAAGTTTTTATATATTTACATATATTTATATATTATTTAAATATTAAAATCCTTTCTTTTTTAATTTTAATAAAATATTGTATTTTATATATAAATATTTTCGATTAATTATATTAGGAAGATATTCTGTGGACGGGACATTATTTAATACTTTATATCATTAAGGACGCAACAAATAGTGTATGTTCAGTATATTCAAGAATTTCTTTAAAAACGTGTTAGTGAGATATGTGATATGTCAAGCGGTGACGTTGAAGAACCGTCAAAGGAAATAGAACATTTTGTCGATGCGGTAGATCGCCGTCTCGATCATTATTTCTTTTTACTTTCTTGAGACTCTGCGTCTCATCGTGACGGTGAACTACCGTATATTTTGACAATTTTAAAATATAGTAAAGGTTAGGTACAAATTAAAGCAATACAATGGCTTCAGGTACAATATTGCAGGTGTGCCATTTAAATATATTATTTTATATATTATTTTTATTTCATGACTAAAATAGCAACTATAATTATAAATATATTTGATATTTCATAGAAAGCTATTGATCTGGTTACTAGAGCTACTGAAGAAGATCGTAACAAAAATTATGAGGAAGCACTTAGATTATATGAACATGCTGTTGAATATTTCCTACATTCTATTAAATGTATGAGTATTATCAGAGTTTTTTTATAATATATTTTTCTTTTATAATAATTTTATTACAAAAATCATATTTAAATCTAAGTTTTATTCTTTTAGATGAAGCACAAGGTGACAGAGCTAAAGAAAGTATAAGAGCAAAATGTACACAATATTTGGAAAGAGCTGAAAAATTAAAAGCATATTTGAAAAAAAGTAAGAAAAAACCTGTAAAAGCAAGTGAAGATAATTCTAAAACTGAGGACAAAAAAAGCGATAGTGGAGATAGTGATACAGATAGTGATCCTGAAAAAAAGAAACTTCAAAGTAAATTAGAAGGTGCAATAATTATTGAAAAACCAGATGTTAAGTGGAATGATGTTGCTGGTCTTGATGGAGCTAAGGAGGCTTTAAAAGAAGCTGTTATTTTACCAATACGTTTTCCACATCTTTTTACTGGAAAGCGAATACCATGGAAGGGTATTTTATTATTTGGGGTAACTTTCAAATATAAAGTTTTAATAATTTTTTTTTTAAATACTTTTTAAAATTTTAAAATATTTTCAGCCACCAGGTACCGGTAAATCTTATTTAGCAAAAGCAGTTGCGACAGAAGCCAATAATTCAACATTTTTTTCTGTGTCATCCTCAGACCTGGTAAGCAAATGGCTTGGAGAATCTGAAAAACTTGTCAAAAATTTATTTGAATTAGCTCGTCAACATAAGCCTAGTATCATATTTATTGATGAAGTCGATTCACTCTGCTCATCACGTTCTGATAATGAATCAGAATCTGCAAGAAGAATAAAAACTGAATTTTTAGTACAGATGCAAGGCAAGGAAAATGTTTGTTATATAACAATTTCTTTATATAATATATTATATGTAATATGACAAAGTAAAATTATAATGTATTAGGTGTTGGATCGGATAATGATGGTATACTAGTATTAGGAGCTACTAATATACCATGGGTATTAGATTCTGCTATTAGAAGAAGATTTGAGAAGAGAATTTACATTCCTTTACCAGATGAACAAGCTCGTGCTATAATGTTCAAAATTCATTTGGGAAGTACTTCTCACTGTTTAACAGAAGAAGATTTTAAAAAATTAGCTGCTGCTACTGATGGTTATTCTGGAGCTGATATAAGTATTATTGTGCGAGATGCTCTTATGCAGCCAGTTAGACAAGTTCAGACTGCAACACATTTTAAACGTGTAAGAGGACCATCACCAAAAGATCCTTCTATTATTGTGGATGATTTATTGACACCATGTTCACCGGGAGATCCAGCTGCTATTGAAATGAATTGGATGGAAGTAGAAGGTGATAAATTATACGAACCACCTGTAACTATGGTAAGTATAAAATTTTTTTTCATTTTTATTCAAATTATAATTCTGTCATATTACAATATATCATCTCATATAATTTTTTTTTATATTTAGAAAGATATGTTGAAATCATTAGCGACTACCCGTCCCACAGTAAATGAAGAAGATATGACTAAGTTAGAAAAATTTAAAGAAGATTTTGGTCAAGAGGGTTGATATTCAAATTTTTTTAAAAAAGTTATATACTTCCAAAAATATCTTTCGGTTATGTATGCACTTGCCTCATGTCTTGTTTGATTACCGATATTGCTATATGTAATATTTATGTAAAGAAACTTTAACTCAGGTTTTTATTTTTACATTTTTTTTTCCTTCGATAATCAGTATGATAATAATATCAACATTACATGCTTGATGTTTATTTATAAACATTATTTTTCAGAGCTAATATAAAGATTACAGAATGAACAATATATATTTTCTAATGGAAATTTGTTAAATTTTAGTCTGCGATAAAACAATAGACTATTTTTTATTCAAAAATGTAAAAAAGTCGAAATGCTGCAAATCATAACATTATATAACGAATTCTATGCGTTTTTAACTTATATAATTATTGCTATACTTGTACCTAACAAATTAATTGTATAATATGTAGGATTAATAAGTATTTCTAAACCATGTTTATGATTGTAGATTAGAAATTTATTTGTATGTTTTATAATTTTTATCTTGCTTAGACATTATCTACAACATCATTCATTTTCTTTAATAAAAATAATAGCTAATCGATTTAAATAATTCATTAAATTAAATGAATGCGATTATATATGTAGTATGTGATATATGTATGTATTTCAAATAAGCAAACTATTCTTTTCATGTAAATTGTTTTTATTGTTAATTAAATAAATAACAAGCTGTACACGATAGAAGATTAATTTTTTTAATTTCTTTAAAATACTTAGAAATAATGGAAATTGTAAAAGATCTTATAAATGTAATGAGAAATTTCTCTACAAATTTATGGAGGGCAGTGTCTTAAAAATTCAGAATTCATATAAACCACCGTTATTGTAATATCATCACGAAATATTCGTACTACTTCTCTTGGTAACGTTAATAATTGTGATAACTTAATATGATCTATACCATATTCCGTTCCACCGAGTGCGTTTCGTAATAAATGCGTTGCTGCATTATTATCGAGAGGTTTTTTTTTTAATCCCTCTTTACGTTGCAATAACATTTTATGTATTTCTGATAATTTCATATTTTTACGAGGTAATTTTAATGGATTTAATGTTACTTTTCCGCTCATATGTTCACCTACTAAACGTACAGCTTGTAAGGGTGACATTAAATCCCACAAACCATCACTAGCTATTATAAGAAATTTATCTCTAGGTGTTAATCTATGATATTTAACTTCTGGTTTCGCTGTTAAATATGGAGGGGTATGATAATTTGGTGGAATTACTGCTTCGCCAAAATATGGTACCACTACTTCTTTTAAAATCTTTTTACTCCATTTATAGCGAAAATCACCCAAAGAACGAAGAGGCGCTAATTGTCCAAGAAGTCTTTCCATTTTAATTACAGTCGATTTTTCATTAGATGGATGCTCTGATAAAATTCTTTCGACTTCTGCTCGATTATCAGTATTGTGTTCAACGGTCATTAATTTTGCAGTCCAAACATCATTTTCTATAATTAATATAATAGTAAAATAATAGTAATAATAACAAAAATATGTTATTTTTGATAAATTTGATGGAGGAAATTCTATAGGAAATTTAACGTCTATAATCTGTACCAGAAAGTATACCAAGTACTGCTTGGCAATCTCCTACTCCAGTGACATGAAGATGTGGACCATCTATGTGTGCAACAACTGCTACAGCACCAGACATTGCAACATCAAGAGTTACAGCATTATTACTTTTACCTAAATTTAAAAGTGCTTCATTTGACAAATCATTATCTAATCTGAGAAATGCCTTCTCTAGAGCTGTTTCCATTTGAAATTCTTTTGTATATTCCATTTCTATTAAATCTTTTACAAAAGTTAAAAAACTTGTTTGATAAAGTTCTTTAATTTCAGAAATAAATTCCACTTTGTCATTGAATGTTTGAAGAAGTTCTATTTTATTATTGGAATTAATTGTATTAAGATATTGTTTTAATAATTTTGTGGGTAATAAACATGCTGATATATAATGAAAAAGTCTTTTTGAAATAATTTGTGCACATGTACCTCCTCCATGACCATCAAACACACCTAATAATATTCCTAAAATAAATTTGTATTATTATTATATATTAAATAAGATTTATATTTTTAATATTTTTAATAGAACTAAGAAAATGTAAAAATGTATTGAATGTTTTATACATTATGCTTTCAATTTTTTTTAATATAATGTTACCTTTTGTAAATAAACATTGAGCTTCTGATCGAGTATCTTCTATAGGATTATTGGATGCTAATTGATTTGAATCATAATACTTTACAGAGTTCTGCTCATTAAATTCTTTGGTATATTCATTAGCTTGTAAGACTGCTGTAACCTAGAATATAATTACTAATAAATTTGATAAAATTAAAAAAATTAATTTAGTAAAATTACCTCCTGTGGTGTAAGTCGTGGCAATGCCATATACAATCTTTGAGCACATTTGTTGCTACTCCATTCATTTTGTCTAGTACATACATTACTAATAATTTTAATTAAATTACTGCTAACGTTTTGTAAAACCATTCTATTTCTACAATTTTGCAGTATATTTATATTAGCACGTTTTCGTGCTTTTACTTTTACAACACATTTTGTTTGTTATAGGTTATGTTAGGCATCTATCTTTTTCAATGCTTTCTAAGAATAATTGTTATCGTAGCGTCATATGTAATATATATGTATATATTTAAATGATTTTACAGTAATAATATTACTGTAGTTAATAAAATTTTATATATGTATATCTTGTTATGCTAATTTTAATAACAATATATTTAATTAATAACTATAATATATGTAAAATTAATGATATTTAAAATCTATATGCTTAAACGGATTATAATTCTATTATCTTTTAAATTATAAATTGCATCAAAATGTAAAACATAATTGCTTTTTTAATAATTATGAGATCATAATAATTTGTATTAATATTTTTGCTTTTAATATATTTCATCATGAAGAAAATAAAAATATAAGTTTATTGAATTTAATTATCTATTAATATTATAATATAAAATATCTAAAAAAAATATTTAATTTTTCTTATCAGTTTTTTTTTATATACAATTTATTTAAATTAAAATAACTGTTATTATTTCAACAAGAAAGAATATAATAAACAAAATAATCAAAGATAATTTTAAGAACATACGAAATCAATCAATATAAAAAAGTTTTTATTTGAAATAATTCCAAATTTTATTGAAAATATTGTAATAAAAAATTTGACATATAATTAGAGAAATCGTAAATCTGAACATAATATAATAATAGATAAAAATATACAAATATAATATACAAATATACATTTTATATATTATAATAAAATATATTATTTTATTATAATTTTATATTATAATATAAATATGTATTAATTTTCAATTTTATTAAAATTAAATTTTTTCTATAAAAATTCCCTAGAATATTACTATACTATATAAAAATTAATATTGCCAAAACTGTTTCTGAAGACAATTCAGGATACAGAAATTTAAATTTGAAAACTTAGTTTATTCTTAACGGTCAATGATAGATGTTTGTATTTAAATGAATAGATTCTGCTATGGTGTTTAATAAGAAGGATTTGGCTAAAGCATTTTCGCCAAGTAAGGTTAAAAAATTCACAAAGAAACGACTTTCAAGCAATGGAACGAAACCAAGTACAAGTGAAAGTACAATTTTATCGGCACAATCTGACTCTGCTTCGCAGACGAGTATTAAGGTAATTGTAAGAGTACGACCGCAAAATGAACATGAGCTTCAAGGCAATTGTAGGACCGTTATAAAAATTGTTGATGATAAAATGCTTATTTTTGATCCTAAAGAAGAGGAAAATCCATTCTTTTATCATGGCGTTGCTCAAAAAGGTCGTGATTTGAATAAGAAACAAAATAAGGAATTACAATTCATTTTTGACAAAATATTTGATATGACATCAAATAATATTGATGTATTTGAAGGAAGTACTAAAGATTTAATTTGTAGTCTTTTGGATGGTTATAATTGTTCTGTATTTGCATATGGAGCAACTGGTGCTGGAAAAACTCATACTATGCTTGGTTGTAACGAAGATCCTGGTATCACGTATAGAACAGTAGCAGAATTATTTTCTCAAATAGAAAAGCAAGGTGAACATCGTGAATTTAATTTAGGTGTAACGTATTTAGAAGTTTATAATGAAAATGTACAAGATCTTTTACATAAATCTGGACCTTTGCACTTAAGAGATGATGGTAGATGTGGAATAATTGTTGCTGGTCTTAAAATAATTGCTATTCAGAGTGCTGAAGAATTATTGACACTTTTAGCAAAAGGGAATAAAAATCGTACTCAACATCCTACTGATGCAAATGAGGAAAGTAGTAGAAGTCATGCTGTTTTCCAAGTTTATATTAATATTACTAATAAATTGGATGGTCAAGTAAGACAAGTTAAATTGTCTATGATTGATTTAGCTGGATCTGAAAGAGCTTCTGCTACAGGTTGTAAGGGAGCAAGATTTAAAGAAGGTGCAAATATTAATAAATCTTTATTGGCTCTAGGCAATTGCATTAATAAGTTAGCAGATGGTGCAAAACATATAACATACAGAGATTCTAAATTGACTCGTCTTTTAAAAGATTCATTAGGTGGAAATTGTCAAACAGTTATGATAGCTAACATTTCACCTTCTAACTTTAGTTATGAAGACACATATAATACATTAAGATATGCAAATAGAGCAAAGAAGATCAAGAGTCATATAAAGAAAAATATTATATCTTGTGAAATGCATGTAACTGCATATAAAACTATGGTCGAAGAACAAAAAAAAGAGATAAATTATCTAAAGCAAAAATTATTAGCACTTGAAAATGGATCTTTACATGTATTAACAGACTGTAAAAATGATAATGTTAATAAAGAAATAGATAAAAATGCATTAACTATAACCAATGAATTGATTGAATTACTTCAAAAGAAAAAAGTTCTGAATGAAAAAATTCTTTCATTGGAAAGTGCAGATAAGATATTGTGTTGTAGAATTCAATATAAAAAAGCAGCAGATGAAAGATTGCATAATCTAACAGCAGCTGTTGATACTTTAACACTTGAAGAACAAAATGCAAGTGGCAAATCAAGAGTTAATAAATCATTACATTATTTTGAACGACAAAGAGATTCCTTAAAAATACAGATGAAGGCAGCATGGGAAGAATTATGTTTAATAGAAACAGAAATACAAAAATTGAATGCAGAAGTAAAATTAAATAGACATGAAAAATTAGAAAATATGATTGCATTACAAATTTCTGAAATAGAAAAATCCAGATTACAGCAACAATATGAACATGCAAAGAAAATAAGCAATCTTCAACAATGTGAAATAGAATCTCATTATTCAATGATTAAAATGATGAGTACAACATTACAAAATTATTATGATTTGATGAGAGGATATGGAACAATGACAGATACAATGAAAGAAGAATTTAAACAATTGATTAAGTTATTGGAAGGAGTAAGAAATATCAAATGGTCAGATATGGAAATAGTTAACCATGAGGAACGTTTTTATAGTTTGACATGTCTTAGTGTAATGCATTTAATGGATCCTCTTAATAATGAGATGCCTATATATACATTACATCCTTTAGACGAACAGAACAAAGATAGTTATATTATTAAAGATACATTAAATACAACTTTCGATGCTTCATCTGTAGAAAAAGACAAAGTATTGGATATACATGATATAAGTGCCATATTACAAGAAAATTCAAATTTAAATTGTAATAAAGTAACAAAAGATAATATAGAAGAAGAATATAATAAAAATATACAATGTAATAAACAAGAACAGACTAAGAAGCGTATTCTTTCAGAAAAAAATAATATAAACACAAAAAGGACTCCTATTAAACAAGCAAGAAATATATCACCAAAAAGTAAAGATACTAAAATTTCTTTAATAGGAAATAAAGAAAGTAAAAAACATATTCAAAAATCACATGTAACAATGAGTGCTAAAAGCATAGCTATATTAAATAAATTAAAAGCAGATAAATTGAGAAAAGAAAATATTGATTTAAATGTATCAGATGGAATATTAAAAGTAGTAAGAGAAAAAGAAAGGAGAGGATTAATGACTACACATCCTTATCAAAAGTTAAATGGAAAACAAAAGTAAGTATAAAATTAGACAAATAGTAATGCAATTATTGGTATTGTTTCAAAAATTAAAAAATAGTTTATATCAATGTTGTTAATAATTGTAATAATAGCAATAATCTAGAATTTATATTAGAATTTAAAAATTGTTAAAACAAAATAGATTTTTAAAATTATATTTATATTTTAAAAATATTTTATTATAATATTTTAAAAAATAAACATTTTTTGAATTGATATAATTTTCATTTATATTTACAAATAATTTTTAATATTTTTAATATAACATAAATTAAAAATTATGTTATATCGTTACAGATGTATTCCAGCTTTATCTTCATCAAGAGTTCCACGGTAGCAACATGAAAAATAATTTAGTGATAAAAGAAATGTGTATACTTAATAACATAAAATTATTTTATCTATTAACATATAAATATAAAAAATTTTTAGTCTAAAACAATGTTATATCATATTTGTATAAAAATAATTTTGTAATAAGAAAGATAATCACAAAATATTTAAGATTATGCTATTTAAACAAAGTTATAAAATACAAATATATCTCTTAATGTATTTCTTGACTAAAGATATTTGTAATTCATATTGCTTTTGTCAATGACATTTTTATCAATTGTGTAAAGATTGAATTCAAGATAAAAATGAAAAAAAAGAGAATAAGATTAATTTAAATTTAAATTTATTCGAAATTATTAATTAATTTCTTTCTAATACTTTCTAATACTTTTTTTTATACTATAATAATTAAAAAGGTCTATAAACAAAAAATTGATTTAAGAAATATTATTACTGAATATAAATGTAAAATTACATTCATAAATATAAATGAAATACTAATAATACTATAAATGAATATTATAAATGAAAACTATTTCTTGGTTTTTAATATATGTTAGAATTGAAATTATATAATAAAAATGATTAAATGAGAAAAAGATTGGAATTAATGGATGAAAAATGAAAATTTAATAATGAATATTAATGATATAGCAATCCAACACAATATTTTTGTATTAGATAATTTATAGATACACAATTCGTAGATTTATGCAAGTTTGCCGAAAAGATTTGTATATAAAATTTGACATTAAATTTTACTGAATAGTAGAAAAATTATGAACAAATTTGATAACATCATCTATCCATTAATTCTTAATGGATAATAAAAATACATATAGTATTATATATCATTATCGGATAAATGATGTCAACTTTATTAAATTTATTTAATTTATTAAATAATTTGTTTTTCTTCTACTATTTTTAATATAAAATTCGATATCAAATTTTATTAAAAGTATTAAATATAAATCTCAAATCCGTGGAATTATATTTTAATTGCGAGTAAGCTAACTGAAAGGGAATAACATAATGCTATGCTAAGTTGAAACATATATGTTAAAATGCACATTTTTATGCAACAATAAATTATAATTTTTATGATTATGACTTTATTTGGTATCGTAACATTGTTATATTATTATAACAATAAATGACTTTTATTTCATGAAAACATTTAATATATGCGTAGGCAATGTAATAAAATATTTTTTCTCTGATTAGTTTTTTCCCTTTCATTACTTACAATTCAAACATTTAAACTATCTAATAATAATAGATAAAAACCTGGATTTCATTTGCCTTTTAGCAATTTTAATTATAATATAAAAAAAAGCTTTATACATTAATATTTCTGTTTAATAGATCTATTTAAAAATATAATAAATTTATATAAATATCTAAATCCAAAATATCATTGAATCTTGACATTAATTATCATTAACATTATATTTTGACATTAATTATCATATAATGAAATAAAAAATACATGATCATAATATTATTTAAAAAAATTATATATTATTTTAAAAAAATATTAATTTTGAAATCCGTAAAAAAAAAACTTTCTCATCGTAAGTAAACTTTTATATTACTTTTTCTAATACTTTTTCTCTTTTGAGAAATTTTTAAATAGAATAATAAATAAGAATATTTAGATATCCTATTTCTTACGTTTCAATTTATGTACTTCTTATCCTATTTAAATGTGTTTAGATTGAATAGTAAATGTTCATTCCTTTTTTACTTCGATAAAGTTAATAAACAAAAGTTGAAACAAATGATTTTTTTTATTATTTATTATTTTTATTTGATTATTAATCGAAAATCAAATATCATTAAATATAAATAAAATTTTTTTTTTATTTTAAATATCAATAAATAAGCAAATAATTTCATAAAGCATTCTTATAATTGCTATTGAGCATTCCAGAAACTCGTTTTAATTTTTACGAACATTCATTCACGTATAAAGAAATTTTTTTAACTTAAACAAGTTTTACGAATAAATAATTTAATGATTTTTATACTAAAAGATCATGAATGTTCTTATTTTTATTGTAATATTAATAATCTTTTGTATTAAAAGAATATAAATATAAATATAAATAAATATTTTTACTTTCATTGTATATTCTAACTTGTTTAGTGTAAATATATCATAAGAAGTAGATGTATATTAAATGCATATATATAATTTATATTAAATATGAATATATATTTAAATATTTAAATCTAATCAATAATAAAATTTCTTATAAAATATATTATATAATTGAATAAACAAATATTTTACATACAAATACAATTTTGTATTTTTCTTTTCAAGAATGTTTTATAATAATTAATATATCAATAATAAACATTATAATATTATTATAAATATTTATTCTACATTTTCATGAAATTTCAGATTTAACACATTTTTAACAGCTTGTTTGTATTTATCAATTGAAAATTGATTTTCTCCTTTATTTATTAAATCAGAAACTGCAGTTTTATATTCTGTTGCATGTGGGATATATTCATAATTGAAATCAATTGGTATTTTTGGCCAATTGTATGTAGATGTTAAAGATTCTTTGCTTTTACTTTTATTCCAATCATAATATTCCATATCTTCTTCACTTTTTTCTGTTTCCCATGGTTCAACACGCTAAAATAATTTTTATTACTTTAAAGTCTAATCAAATTTTATTATTTATAAGTCTAATCAAAAAAACTAATTAAATAACTTACCCATGCTATATGGAATAATGCAGTTAAAAGATATTTTACGTAATCTAAATTTTGTTTTTTAATTGGACATCTGTCTGCTGTTATTGTTATTATATCTGTTTGAGGATTATATCTATTACCCAATAATCTAAGTATTTTGTCTTTAGCATGAGCATCTAAATGCAAAGAGGATAATTTTACTTTTAAACTCACTATTCTAGCAAGAGGTTCTCTTATTGTAGGAGAAGAATAACAATAATCAGATGAAATGATCTCAATGGGAAAGTATTTTACACATGCTTCATCTGTTTCTAAATCTTTTGGCCATTTTGTGCAAAATTTTTTTAATGCTTGACAATGTTTTTTGATCACAGGTGGAGTAAGATGTAAAAAGTTTGGAATTTTCATTAGCTCTGCATTTGCATATTTATTAGGATGTAAACCTTTAGTATTTTTATATCCTTGTTGTAAAGGAAGTGGTACAATATCAGGATGAAATGTATGTGCAGCAGGCCAAATTCTTTGCCAATTTTGATTGAATGATAGTATTTCATTTTTAGATGTAAGATCTGTTACATTTTGTGATTTTTTTTTTAAAAATTTGTTCTCAGGCATTATCTGCAATACTCGAAATTCTATCAAAGAAAAAGAAAAAATATAAATAATATGAAAATAAAAATATGCAATATAAAAACATGTTTATAAGAAAAAATTATAATAAAATTTAAATTAAAATTACTTATATCGTCATCGATATTTGTTGTAAAAAATGACAACAAAGGTTTCATGACATCATTGGCTTTATAACGTTGAATTAAAGATAACATTTTAATTATTTTTTGATTATTTATAACATCAAATAACCTCTTTTAAATCACGTTTCTATCTTCTTACATTTTACTTCATGAACATTTGATTTTCAAATATTTTAATTTTATTATATTCTATTTAATTGTCATTATTTAAAATATGTACGTGTATTGTATTATTATTATATATTATTATAAAATTAAATGGAAAACTTCAATTATGTTTTTTTTTATTTAATTCTATTTATATATAAATAGTATCTTTATGCGACTATTGTATTATTTGATATAATACATTATATCAATAATTTATTATATCATAAATAGTTATTTTTATTAATTGTTTTTTATATTTTTTTTTATGAATTAAAATAGTTTGAAATATATTTTTTAAATTTTATCTTTTAAATTATTTATAAAAAATTTAAAAATTAGAATAAATAAAATTTTGAAAATTGAAATATTAGAATCTTTTATGAAAAAATTTTAATTTTTTAATAATGAAGAAAAAAGGATAAAATATTCATTTCAATATAAATAATTAAAAAAGATTTGAAATCTACAATGTGTCGATTATTGAAAACGTGGTTGGAAGTTGTATTTCAAGAGGTGACATCGTCTGTATTTATGAACATTGCGTAAATAATGTCGTCTCCTCGTCCAAAATCTCCGCGACCTCCAATATCTGCGAGAAAGGATGAAAAAGAAGAAAGTTTTTGGGATAAAATTGGTACTTTGGGCCGAAAAAAACGTATTAAAGAAGGTATTGCATTATGTTTATGTTATATTAATATATTTTTTTTTAATATGTATAATATGTTTCCTTATATGGTATGAGTTATTTGTTATTTCAATTTTTACAAAATAATTATTGATAATAATTATATAAAATATATCAATTTAAATTCAATTTATTTTTTTTATAAAATATTTTTATTTTATTTATTATTTTATTTATAATGTTATTATTTTTCACAATATTCTTCATAATTAATATTTCATTTTTAATGCTTCTTTTTTTTAATTCGTTTGCTAAGTTCAAGAAGTACAAGAAGAAGGAAAATATGCAATTGACTCACCAGGATTTGCAGCTAATCCTGAAATGCCACCAGAAGAATATGCTTTAGATGAAAATGAAGAACGTTCAATGATAGAACCTAGATCTTTAGAAGATTCTAAGCTCAAAGAACTAATATTTGTTTTAATTGAATGGATTAATGATGAATTAGCTGATCAACGAATTATTGTAAAAGATATTGCTGAAGACTTATATGATGGACAGGTACTACAAAAATTATTAGGTATGTTAGCAAAATAAAAAAATTTTTTGTAATAATTTAAATAAACATATTTTTTCATTAATTCCAGAAAAATTAACAGGAGAAAAATTAGATGTACCTGAAGTAACTCAATCTGAAGAAGGTCAGAAACAGAAATTAGCAGTTGTTTTGTCTACTGCTAATCGAGTATTAGGTCGTTATCCTCCTTATAAATGGCATGTAGAATCTGTTCATTCAAAAAATATTGTTGCCATTTTACATTTATTGGTTGGTTTAGCAAGACAATTTCGAGCACCAGTTAGATTGCCAGAAAGAGTAGCTGTTCAAGTTGTAATTGTGCGCAAAAAAGATGGTCAATTAATACACAATACAATTAGAGAAGAAATTACATCAACTTATGATGATTTGGGAATGCGTTGTGAACGAGATGCTTTTGATAGTCTTTTTGATCATCCAGCTGATAAATTAGCTGTGGTTAAAAAAGTATGTTATACAATACATTTAAATTATAGAAAATATGTAAATACTATATATAAATGTTATTTTACAGTCGTTAGTTTCTTTTGTCAATAAACATTTAAGTAAAGTTCATTTGGAAGTGACAGATTTGGATACACAATTTCATGATGGTGTTTTTTTAACACTTCTACTTGGACTACTTGAAGGCTTTTTTGTACCTTTAGGTAGTTTTCATTTAACGCCTAAAACTCATGATCAGAAAGTACATAATGTTTCATTTGCATTTGACATTATGCAAGATATTGGCCTACCAAAACCTAAGGCTCGTCCAGAAGGTTAATATCATTTGTAATCTTAATATTATAATTATAAGAAATAGGAAATATGATATATTTACATATATATTTATATGATTATGATGATTATATTTACAAATATTGTATTTTATTTACAGATATTGTAAATTTAGATCTCAAATCAACTCTACGAGTATTATATAATTTATTTACAAAATATAAAAGTATGAATTAAAACATTAAATAATTTAAAAATAAATAAACATAACGAAATTGAATGAATTAATAATAATTAATTAAGATTATTAATATTCTAATCATAAAATATATAGTTTTTATAATTGATATATGACTATTAATATATCAATGATGATGATCAATGATGATAAAGATTTTATTCAAGAAGAAAATTCAATATTTCTTCAAGATTATAGTTTTTATATTATTATTTGAATTAAATACAAAAAACAATTAATTTTATATAAGAAAATTAATTTTATATATTATATATTCTTATAAAATTTTAAATATAAAAATTTTAACTTTGTAAAAATAATTAATTAAATAATTGTTAAAATAATTAATAGTATTAAAATTTATTTTTCTTATCCCTGATTTAATACAAGTTTTGTTATTATTAAATAGAGTAATGTTTATACTTTCTATATTAAATCAAATAAAATAAAGTTATTTATTATTTATATATACAAATTTAGATATATTTATTACTTATGTATGTTATATATATATATATATATATATATGTGTTGATATATATTTGAATTTTTATACATTCTGTGTAAATAATAATGGAAATATGATAGTACAATCATTAACATTAAATTTTGCTTTCAAATATCTTTTATTACAATTGTTAATAATATATAGCATATTCTGTAACTAACAATACAATTAATAAGAAGTTATTCTATATAAAAAAATAATTATTAATTATATTATATTCATAATTAAAAATATGAAATAAAATTTTTTCAAACTTTTTTTTTGAAACTTCTTTTTTGAAAAAAGTTTGAAAAATTTTCAAGCAATGGATTATATCATACTAATGGATTGTAAGTAAATTTATTTTAAATATGAAAATAAAAAAAAATTTAGAATAAAATTTTATCATTTAATTTCTTATTTTTGAAAAAAATTAAAATTAAACGTAATCAAATTATATAATTTGTTGAAGTTTCAAATTAAATTTTGAAAATTAAATTTTAAATAAAAAAATTTATTTTATATTTTTTGTTATACTAATAACTTGTAGACACTAATAGAAAAGGAAAAAATAAAAATATATATATTTTATAACTAATATCGTCAATTAGACAAGGATTAATCAGGTAATTTTTTTCTTTATCGAATGTATATATGTGATATTCAATTTATTATATATTTTTTTTATTTTTAACTAGTTAGCATGTAATTTAATTTTTTTGTTTCTTAAACATTTTCATGATAATGGTTGATTTTATGTGTACTATTTTTTTAGGCGCTCAAAATCTTTGCTATTGCATTATATCCATTGTGTAATTTATGCATTTATTTATGTATATACTCTATAATTGATAATATTTTGTTATTATTATTTGTTTCAATAACTAGATCTTTCATTAGAATTATTATTATTTAATTAATATTTATAAGAAGGTATAGTTTTTAAAATCTTTGCAAATTTAAAATCAATTAATTTTATTTAATCTACCTAAACAAGACATGCACATATAATCTGTTGAATAAAATATTTAAAATTGCTGATCAATTTCAAATAATTTACCAAGTTAAAGGACTGAGTTATCCATTGTTATCGAGATCGATTGGTAAGTAGTAATGATAGAGCAGAATAACGAAATATTCATCGATCATTATTTAAATATGACCCTTTTTAGAAAATTGGTATATGGATGCTTATGCATTGATTCAAATCGAATTGCTTCTGCAATTTCAACGATGTCAAAAGAATTACGATTATATAAGAAATACGCTAGTTTTGTAAAACTTTTTCTTTTCATTGGTGGAATGTGTCCAATTACAAGAGAACTGAATATTATTTATCGATACATACCAATTTGGGCGATATTTTCTTGCTTTATAGAATTGTGTGCGGTTGGAAACTCCAGCCTGCAAAATATTGAGAATATTCCTTTGCTTACTGCTTCACTCATTCTCTTTGGCACTATATTGAATGTAATAACAAAGGTAAGCAAGTATTTTAAAAAAATTTATTTTGAAATTTATTTTGAAAGAATTGATTTTTTATTGTAATATAATTTGATCTAATATAAATGTGAATAATCGAATCGATTTTTATTTGATATTTTATAATAAAGTTCCTTTCTCAGGCTTCCTGTTTTTTCATCCATCGAAAAAAATTACAACAAGTAAATGATATACTCAATTCCATTTTAAAAGAAATATTGAATGAAATATATATAAAATCAGTAATTTTATTCTATCTTCAAAAGTTTTATCGATTGATTTATGTACAGACAGTATTAATGTTCATCACTAGTATCATTTATTCAATGAAACCAATGATTATAAAATTGTTTTACGATGCAAATATAACGAATATACAATATCCTTTGCCTCTTCTTGGAACTTTTCCTTGGAAAATCAATTCGATGTTAATTTGGCAATTGCATTATATTTTCGATATAAATATTCTTTGGTTCATATTTTTTATATCTGTTAGTGTAGATGCATTTTTCGGGTTTTGTATGTTTCGTATTTCCATAATATTACGTTTTTTGAGTTTTGAATTTAAGAGATCTTCAATTGATGATAAAAATAAAGGGAATAAAGAAAAGAATCATCAGCAAATTTTTCGAGAATGTGTCGAAAAACATGTTTTATTGTTAAAATGTCGAAATATTATTCAAGAGATTTACGGACCTATCATTTTATTAGTGACTATAACGAATGCAATGAGCATGTGTTCTATAATATTTCAGCTATTTCAGGTGAGAATTTTGATAGCAATGATTGAAAAACGTTTATTTTACAACAAGTACATATTTATATGAATAATATACTGACTAATTATGTTTAAATATATAATAAATATAATTATGCTATGCTATATTATTTTTTACTAAAATTAATCAATTCTTTATAATATATTTATATAATATAATATAATATAATATGAATATATTATATCAGACTATGAATAATGATATATATATAATGTTTCTCATTTATATTATATGTAATCAATATTATTAGAAATACTATTTAAAATTACAAAAAGATTAATTCTAATAAATAACATTTATATATAAAAATAAGATAAATTATTTTAAAAAAGTGAATACATTTGAAAAATTGCATGAAATGTATAAAATAATTTGTTTTAATAAATTGTAATTTGAAATTTCATCGATTTTCATTGATTCTCAATTTTATATATCAAATATAAAACGATTTACAGGTTAATGGAATAAATATCTATAAAATTGGAACATTCATGAGTTATCTTATCTTAAAATTAATACAAACATTTTTATATTCCTGGCCCGGAGACGTAATCTTTACTGAGGTTCGTACTAATTGGAAATGTATTTTTCGTTATCTTAAATTGTTTATGAACAAGCGTGCAAACAAATGATTAATGATCGATCAATGATAGTGATTGCAATCACCATTTAATTTTCTTTCTCTTCATAGAGTGAATTTCTTCGTCGTAATGTTTATTGTAGTTGCTGGTATGACAAGAATACTAGTTTTGCAAAATACTTTTTGTTAGTATTAGCACAGAGGCCAATTGTTTTGAAGGCATGTAGTTTAGTACAAGTTACAATGGATCTTTTGGCCAAGGTAAACTGCTAAATTGTCGTTGTTTCCATCCTATTATTACTCACTTGAAAACAATTTCATTTTCACATTTATTTTTTGTATATTTTTAGATCATGAATACGACAATATCCTACTATTTTTTATTAGAGACTATGAATAATGATAAGTAGTATAATAATAATAATAATAATAATAATAAAATTAGTAATAATAATGATAATGATAATAGATAAGATAGAAAAAAAATGATTCTCAAGAAATGATTAATTATAATTATGAAATAAGAAATGACTTCGAATGATCAAATGATTTTCTTTTTCTTCTTTAGTAATGTAAATGAAAGCAATCGAGATATAATATGTATTATGTAATATATATTATATAATATAAATTGTATTTTTTTTAAATTTTACCAGACCATTTTATATATATATATATATATATATATATAAACTAGAATAATAATAATATATATAAAAAAATTTTCTTTTTTTCTTTCTTAATACTTTTATTTTTTTCTTCGTTTTTTTTTTATAAAAATATTTCTTTTATGATATATGATTTGATTTATCTATTCTATATAAGAATTTGCAAATGATTTATTGATTTAAGTTCGTTTGTAGAAAAAATACATCATTTTGATATTTATCGTTTTATATTATGCGATACATTATGCGATGTTCCAGTTTATATTGAGTTAAATATATATACATATATTATAAGTATATATATATATAAAGAATGTAAGAAGTAAATTGAATGATGCACGAAAGAGATACGAAACAAATTGAGAATTGCCAAGAAAGCAAAATTTATCGTGATCGACTTATGCGAATTGTGATTTTCGTTTATATCCATTTATATTCGCGTAAACTGATAGACGTGATATTGAGGAAAATATTACCGAAACACGCGACATTGCAGTATGTTCTTATGCTCGCAATCTACTTTGCTTTTCTCTTCCGAGATATTCAACGTGTATACCACCATTATCACTGTACTGTGATTCTACTACTGTTTCCTATTCTTTTTTTAATTCATATTTTTACATCTTTCGGTAAGTCAAATGATATTACTATTATTATTATTGTTACTTTAGTGTATTCTTCAATATTTTTCAATGAATTATATTATTTTATATATTTTTCGATTTCTGTTCGAAAATTATTTCTTGAATTACCCACCGACCACTATCATCAATTATTATCAAACTTAATCTAATTAATTAAAAAGGAAATGGTCATGTATTTGATCATCGACTATCATCAATTATCATACAATTAACTAATGATAGATGTCATTGAATTATAAATGCAATGTTGTTTTAATAATGTTTTAAATAATCTTTGATATAAGATATTCGAAATTATAAATCGAAACTGTTAATGATAATTAATAATTACAAAATGATGCACAATAATTTCATGTTAAGATTTATAAAAATATATTTTTTACAATATTTTAATTAAATATTTGTATTTTATGATTTATATCTAATTTTTTTATATATTTCATGATTTATTTGATATATATAATTACTGAATTTATCATTTCTATTTAAAATTGAATTGAATTTCAATTCAAATGACTGTCAATCAATGGTAATAATTGAATATAATAGCTTTTTTTTTGTACTTATATAAAGTTCTCAATTCAATTTTTTCTAATATCGTTAAAAAACTTCGTCAATAAAAATGAGAGATTTCTTTAGTATGAAGAATAATAAGATGATAACACGAAGCTAGAAGAATATTTAATTGGATATTTGAAAATTGTAACAAACTTGAATATATCTATTTATCAAGGAACAATGTTTGAAGAATGCGCCAAAATCTTTCGCATCTTATTGGCAAATTGGAGACGAAGCAATAGTCAACTTCATGACAATGAATTAAATAAAAACTTGGAAGATTTGATTTTACCGAGCAATGAAGATTGGCGTTATCAAGTCTATTATCAACTGGTTGAATTACAAAGAGAATCTGATACCATTTTTATAGAAAACAGGTAATAATTTATTTATATAATTCTAAATGAATGATTTTTTAATCTGAAAAATTCACCGAAGATGCATGCAAATTAATCAATCATCGATTAAGTTTTTAATTATAAATTAGCAATTGTTTATTAATTTTTTAATAATTTCATGCGTTTAAGCTTCGTTTCATCATGATAACAATATGAACGTTGCTATTTTATTTTTTCCAACTTGAATTTATCCAATACACTGACTGACCTTTTCTCATATTTTGTCGATTTAATTTTAAAATATGCACTCATATTAATTCTTTTTTCTGTAATTATAATTTCGTCACGATCATGATTATTCCGTGTGATGAAAGTTAAAACGTAATTAACAAATTAATCGGTTTGTATTTAACATCGATATGCACGTTTCATTTGTTGGACGATAAACGAAAATAAACAATGGAAAAGTAAGTAAGATTATATCTTTTCATCGATCATGAATTCATAACAATAACGAGAGGAATGATCTATAACTAGTAATGAAATCGAAGGGTCAACGAAACTAGATTGGAAACTGAAACAAAGTTAGAAGTGAAACGTAAGAAAAATGAGTGGGAATGGGAGCCAAAGAGATACGGATATAGTTTTAAGGCTAAGCCTAGCCAACAGGAAGGATTGAAAGGAAAATCATCGACGATCGTCGATGGTTCAATGATAGAAATGTGCATCGAACCAGGTTGGCGCCTTAACGATATTTTGTTGGCGGCGAAGGTTCTTCGAAAAGCTCAGCCACCTCCAGTATATTCAGATGAGGCTGAGATGCGTCGTGTATTCGGGCTTGTTTATGATGTTTTTAGATGTAAGTCGATGAATATTCATGTGTTAAGATCGATTATGAATTTTTGTTATATTTATAATTTTCATCTTATTTAGATAAAAAGATATTCATTCGAGCTTTGGAAGATGCAGGTTTTTGGCAACGTAACAGGGCGATCAAAAATGAAGAAAAGATCGTTTGGTTGCTACTATATGACATGCAAGGAAGAAAATTTTCAAAACCACGATTTAATAACACTACTTTTGAAGAACGTGAAAATATTTTTAAGGTAAAATTTATGATATTTTTTTTCTTCTTTTCTTTTATTTAATTATTACATATTATTTTTTCTTTTTCTTTTTCTCATTTTTTCCCATTTTTATTAATAGTTATAAATAAATGCATTCTTTTCTTTCTCTCACTTTCTTTCATTTTCTCTTGTGCGCGCGCGTACGTGGTTCGCGTTTTGGAAATTCGAACATCTTGAAATTGTATTTGTTAGGCTGCTGGATTGACGGATATCGACAACGCTCTTTCGGGGATGAAAATCCATCTTGCCGCAAGTATTTCGCGGCTACGTATTCGCGGTTCTGCCCTCAAACTTGGTGAATATTTTTTCTTCGACGCGATATAGAAATTTGATAGAAATAAAGTATTTAGCTTTAAAACAATAATATATATATATATATACATACATATTATTACTGATATTATATTTAAAATCTGGAAGATGAATTGCTACCGAGTCATTTGCGCGACATCGAAGGTGTCACTTGGGGCGTACAAACTACTGTCGCTTCTGGATGGATAAACACCATGAAATTTGTCAACAAGGAAGAATTTCTAAAAGAAATGTCGGAACTGAAGTTAAAATATTGTGAAACAAAAAAAGAATCGATAGAACTTGAAGAAAATGAGTTTGCATTCGATCCTATTTGCCCGAAAATAATTTATTTGCACGAGATCAAACGGGAAATGCTGGCTGTTTCCAAGCTCGTTTGTAATCATCGTTTTATATTTTTAGTAGGTAGCTGAGGAACATGAGCAAGATTATATAAAAAATGGAAGATTATATATAAATTAACAAAGATTCATTCAAACGAATAGGAGAGATCATTGTGCTTGGGTGCGGCAACATTGGCACAGGTAATCCGTAATTGTAGATTCTATGGCCCGGTGATTTTAACTCATTCACTAGCACCTCGACATACCGGATATCTGGCCGGGCTATTGGCCGATATTGAATACGCTGGTAAACTTTTGGTCTTCGGAGCTGGTGATCGTCGTTGCGAGTACGAAAGCTACCTAAAAGATCTCGATGTCACATTGCAACAATGTCGCGTTTTTTCCGAAAAGTATCTATCTATTCATTTCATAGTAAGACCCATGTATTCTCAGGAATGGGTGTCAAAAGTTCTTCCGCGGATAGCTGAAGATACGGATAATATAGAACGATATATGTATGCATATTACACGTGTATGAAATAAGGAATAATGAAGAATAACGCACGATATATAAATATTGAAAATGATAAAACGATAAAACTATATTAATCAATGAATGTAGAGTATTGGCACAATTTATATGATGAAATGAAGTAAATAATATAAACAATGTGATATCATATTTTTACTATTTAGATGATTTTTATTTAATTTTTTTGAATTATAACCTATAGATACTTGAAACTGCGGATATGGGGGTTTTACTTATCCATCTATTTACTTATCTATCTATCTATCTATTTATCTACCTAATCTATCCATCTATTTATCTATTAGAAATTTCTTAAAAATTAAATTAAAATAGCGTAGGTGAATTATTCACTTAAATATATATTTGATTAGTTTTGAGATAAATATCTAGAGTAAAAAAAAAAAGTTTAAAATAATGCTTTTTTTATTTCATAATCAATTTTTTTAGAAATAATATTTTTGTTTTAATAACACATTTTCTGTTTTAATATTTCTAAATCCTTTCATTTTAAAAGTTAGAAGATGCATAGAACATAAATTATTTCAATGTATCTTGGAAAATAAAAAAAAGATTAAATAAAATATTTTCACTAAGGAGGACAATAAATATTAGAGACATTGATTAATAGATTTAATATTTTTGATTAAATGAAATTTCTAAGAAATGAATGAATTACATTTAGATATGTGTCTCATCTTTCGACGATCGAATCAGAGAGAGCAACTGTAGTGCTGGCAGTTCCAACGTGTACTTATACGGGTGTCCGAGATATCGTCGATCTTGCAGTAGCACGAGGAGGAGATGTAGATCTTCTTGAATCATTGACCAATAATTACATTCACAATGTTCATAATAAAGACAATAATAACAATAAATATTACAAGAATCAGGAACAGTGGCATAGTTTCTTATCCGATCAAATGTCCACTTTGAAGTATGCTTTGACTAGGCCTAATGTACAATTTCTTATATACGAAGTACACACAATTTTACCATCGGAAACAACGCAAATGGTTCGGGAAGTGGTAGACTGCGTTAATCAGATGGCCAAGGAAAAATATTTTCGTGAATATCCGGTAAGTTTATTATCTTTATTTTTGTTAATTGATATTATGCAATTTACCAAACTTCAAAATTATATCTTATTTTTTTTTTATTTTTTATCAAAGAAAAAAGCTCAAAAAGAAATGTCAAAATTGGCAAAAATGGACAAAGAATTGCAAAAAAATGATAATATCTCGATATCTCAAATATTATTGTAAGATACAATAATATATGCAATTTATTTACAATTCTGTTTAAATTTATTAAGAAAATTGTTATAATTATAAGATTCCAGATACCGATCTCTTCGAAGTAGGCAATATTGATGACATTTACGGACAAAATGTTAGCCACATGCTAGATCCAGGATGTTTTCTTGCGATAATAAAACGAAAAGAAATGATGCAATTTGACTCGCTGTTCATGATCAAAGTGGCAGAATCGAAAGATCTATTCGGTATTTCGAAAGTGCAACAACAATCGAAACAAGAAATAAACTTAAACCGAGCAGTACAAACCTCGCAATCAAGCACACGGAAACGTGCAAAACGTATCAAGGTTAGTAATTATTAATTTTCAACTATGAAATTCTATTTTTATATATATTTTTTTAATAAAATTATTCATTGAATAAATATTTATAATTTTCACAATACATACTATTTTATAGTATATAATAAATTTAATTGTATTTGAATATAGTTAGATATTTCTACTTTTCCTTTTTAAAGGTGGAAATGGAACGAATAATGGCGCACACGTATTCCTCGTTATCAAAAACCGGACAAGAAAATCAAATTTGTCCACGACATAAACATTGCTCCAATTGGAGCGAAGGAAATGAATGTCAGGTATAGAAAAGAAAAAAAAAACAATTTCTGTTGTTGAATGAATACAATACATGTTATTAAATGATTTTTTCAACAGTATTTTTTTCCAAAACGAGAATTGAAATTTTTTTAATAAATTTAAGTTTATTTTATTAGACTTAGAGAAAAAATTTATTAAATTTTTTTAAATATTATTTTTGTTTTTATGTATTTATCGTTTATTTTTGTATGATATAATAACTTAATTTCATTGTTCATATTGTTTAATTAATATTACATATTTGAAAATTTCAAGTTCAATTTTAAAGCATGGCGAAAAGAAAAAAGAAATGTATCTCATAAACCTTTATACGTTACTTCATCCCGACATAAGGTAAATAATTAAATAATTAAATAAATATTATTAACAAGTTAATTTAATCCCAAATTATGTTTTTGAAATTTTTATTAAAAACAGGAATTACAAGGGATACGTAAAATATTTTCGGCGCGATCTGAAAGTAATGCATCTACTTCACATGACATACCGAAACACGATAAATCTTCTTCTATATTGACCAATTTACTTAGCATCGAATCTCTACAACGGTAACTATATACTAATTATATTTTATATAAAATTCTTTCCTTATTTTTTTTATAAATAATTTATTTTATCTGGCCGATAAAAGTTAGACTTAACTATTAAATTGATTATTAAATTAATATAACATACACAATTAATATAACAATATACACGATTGGCAATTATTATAATGATTGAAGAAATAAATAAGTTTATTGCAATAATAAATTTATCCCAATAATTTAAAAAAAAATCAAAAATGAGAATTAACTTCGAATTGAATTAGATATCTATATTATCTGTGTAATATTTATTTATATAATATTAGATATGTATATTATTTTCGTAATACATCGATTATGACTTTATTAATTTTAAATTTTGGATCTGTATCTTCTAAAATTGTTGAGATTTCATGTTTCGAATTTATCATGCAAATAAAATTTTATCTTGATCGACTACTGATATTTTTTAGAAATATGCTTTATTTTCTATCATTATGATCTTTATGATTTAAAATTAAAATATTAAAAATATATGTGTGCATATATATAGTCAAGAATGGAATCATACCACTCCATCGAGTACGATATTGAGATCACCGATTCTTGCTAGAGCTGTACGTCTTATTCCATTAGAGGATACAATTAATATTGAGGAGTGTGAAGAAATGAAAAAGCAAACACGATCAAAAATGGGTCATCGATATTGGACATCGAGCAAACCGTCTCGCCTTTTACATCCTATTGGATCTCATGTGTTCGATCCGTTTGTTGATATAATTTAGGACAATCAAAATTTTATCAATAATCAAGAATATTTCAAAGAATAAAATTAAAAATAAAATATTGCACAAAAAAGTAATATTTGAAAAAAATTGTAATGAAAGATAATAAAATAAAATAAACAATCTATATTGTATGTTATATATATATATAATTTGAGTTTATTCTAAAAAGAAATTTGTAAATGTTTACTTCATTCTTCTTATTTTCTGGATTTTTTTTTTAATTACTATTTATTTATATATTTAAGAAATTTAATTTTTTTCAAATAGAAGCTAACAAAACTATCTCGATATGTATTTTGTAAATCAAAGTCTAAGCAGAATTAGAGAGTCAAAAATAAAATTACGAAGTTCCCAAATAGATAGAGAAAATTATGTATAAAAAAAGAAAGGAAAGAAAGGAATTTTTGGAAAAATAAATAATTTTTGAAAATATATTTACATCTCAATTATTAAGACAAATATATTTATGATCAGATTTTTTTTATTTATATTATATATTTAATAGACATAAAAAATTAAGGAAAATTTTATTCTATTAAATTTATCTTCAATAAAGAATGAAGGAGAATTGAAAAACGGAAAAATTTTTATAGAATCGAATGAATGCTGCTGAGACTGAATAATAAAAAAGATCTTATCTATAAAAAAAAATTAAATTAAAATAAGAATCTTCGATCAAAAAACGATATTTATGATCATATAATAATTTTAATTTTGATGTTCAAATGTTCAAATTGTTTGAATTGTATGAAGATAGGAAATTATCGATGTTGAACTTGAGAAATGATAATCAACGACAAATAGGATAATTTTGAAATAAGTTTAAAATGTATTTATTAAAATTACTTCCAACTTTATTACATGGACGACATCCTTTCTTTCTTCATAAAGGACAAACCAAAACACTAACAGTAGATGCGGTAAAATATAAATATGCATTCTGCTTTATATTATATTTATAATAATAATATTATCTGAATAAGTTCTATATCTCTATATCTCTATATCCATAAATAATTAAAAAAGAATTACATAAAAACTTATTAATTCTTCTTATTTTAATTCTATATGGACAATCTATTTTTTAAATGCGGTAAATAATTTTGGAATTTTATTTTCAAACCTGATTTTATTTTTCTAAGCTTCGTAAAAATTTTAAAAAAATTCTGAACTATATATAAAAGTCATTAAATGAGAATAAATTATCGTTACGTAAAAATATTTAAAACATTTTTTCAATAAAAAAAAATAAAAACTCGTTTCAAAGAAATTTAAAAATGGAATTTCCTACTTTAACAACCTATGTTAACTACAAAGATTTAAGATTAAAAATTATATATTAAAAAACTTTAATTTTTCTTATATCACTTAGGCATTTAAATTGTATCGTTTGGATAAAGGACCACCGGACAAAGCCACGATGAACGAAGATGACATTCTTTCCGCATTGAAAGCGATGCACTATATCAGACGAATAGAAAGCAAAGCGGCAGAAATGTACAGATTGCGTTTCATCTATGGTTTCCTTCATTTATATATTGGTCAGGTAAATTTTATGATTAATCGAATTAATCGGATAATAATTTTCTGTTTCTATCGTCATAAATACGATAGAAACAGAAAAAAATCTAACAATAAGAATGAGACATAAAAAAGAGAATAAAAAAGAAAGAAGGAAAAAAAAATGTATTTGTAGGAAGCAATAGCCACTGGTATGAAGTCGGTGATATCGGATAAGGATACTTTGATCACGTCTTATCGGTGTCATGGTTTTGCAGTGATATTTGGCATATCAGCACGAGATATTTTTGCGGAATTAATGGGTCGAAAAACTGGAACTTCAAAAGGAAAAGGTGGTTCCATGCATATATACGGAGATAAATTTTATGGAGGCGAAGGAATTGTTGGTGGTCAGGTATAAAATAGCTCGAATCGAATCTTTTTTTCTCTTTCTCTATCTCCCTTAAAAATTAGAAAATCAACACATCATAATTATGATCGATGCCTATATTATTGATGATATTCATTATAAAATAATTATACTAAACGTTATAATAAGTTTATAAAAACATCAAATTAAAAATAAATTTCAAAATGCAGAGAGATTGTATTAATAAAAAATATGAATAACAATAATTTTTTTTTTATACAAATTCTTTTTAAAACTCGAATTACTATAATACTTTCTGACTCTTTAATTAAAATTTTCTATTTAATATTTTGAAAAATATAACATAAAATTTTTTTCATTTTCTTTGCGAGATCGTTAGGAGAGATAAATTAGATCTGGTTCTATGTAATAAGATTTATTTGAAAGTTAAAAGACAAATAGATTCTAAATTATTTTAATATATCTTGAAAAAAAAAATAAAAAATACTAGCTAAGTGATTTTAATTTAAGGCGAATAGTTATCATTTATAATTCAAAATATATTGGTTTTTTGATTGTGATAGCTACCGATCGGTACTGGATTAGCATTTGCTCAAAAATATAATAGTACAGGCGGTATTGCTTGGGTAATCTATGGAGATGGTGCTGCGGATCAGGGTCAAACCTTCGAAGCATATAATTTGGCAAAATTGTGGAGTCTTCCGGTGGTATATGTATGCGAGAATAATAAATACAGTATGGGAACGGCAACATATAGGCATTCGGCGAATCCTGATTATTACACGCGAGGGGATCTGATTCCAGGTATACAGGTGAGACAATAAAAAAGAGGAAAAAAAATTCTTACATCGAGATCACTTGTAACAATTGAATAAATCTTCTTTTTTCTTTTCTCTTCATTTATTTTTTATTTCAGGTAGATGGAATGAAAGTATTAGATGTTCACGAAGCTGCGAAATTCGCGAAAGATTACGCTCTACGAAAAGGTCCTATTATTCTCGAAATGGTCACATATCGATACTATGGACATAGTATGAGCGATCCTGGTACCTCTTATCGTACCAGAGAAGAAGTGAAATTGGTACAAACTAAACAAGATCCTATTAATTGGTTGACCAAACAGATAATTGATAATGGTCTGAAAACTCAAGCAGAAATTGAAGTAAAATTGAGCATTATTTCCTCTCTCTTCTCTTCTAAAACATTTCTTCCATTTTTACCTTTTCTCTTAATCTTCATTGTTTTTCTTATGAATACATTTTGAGAATATTTTTAACAATATCTTAGACATACGTTGAATATCTCCGAAACTTTCTAACTTTCACTCTCAATAAAAAAAAAAAAAAAAAAACTCGCGAAGAAGCTTTACTCTCAAATCTATCTGTATTTTTAATTTCAATCCTTTCTAGGAAATTACAAAAAATACATATAAAATCGTAGACGAAGAATTAGAAATAGCTAAAAACGATCCAGCACCAGACATAACAGACGTTGGAAAATATCTTTACTCAAAACCATTGGAAAAAGTACGTGGTAAAGCACCTTGGGAGAATTGGTAAACTTATTGAGAAAACTAGAACTAAATCTTTCGTTTATATATTGTTTTAAATATTTGTATATGTAGATATTCAATCTCTTTATATCGAATGCCAATTGTAATTTTTTGAATTTTTGAGTTTAGGTGTTTTTGATATCTTTTTAATGATTGAATACTTAATTAAAATAAACTAGTATTTAATCGAAACATTATATATTTTATTAAATATCTTTGATATTTGAAAATATATCAAAGATACGATCGGACAAACCCAAACGTTAAATTAGATATTGAATAAAAAAAAAATTTATGAAATTCATAAATAAAGATAGAAATACGACTGTAGAGTCTGTGTTATGCGAATGGCTATGTTTGTTTCTTGCTCGTTTTCTTGCTCCGACAATTGGAATGATCAATTAAATCATATCGCGCTGCGTTGCGATCGAGAAAAGGAGAGAGTCTGAAGGAAGAGTAAGAAGATATTACGACTGCGACGAAGACAAAAGATTATTAAAGCAAAAAAGAACGATTGAGGAGAGTGAGTCAATGATTCATAGGAACATTGTTGTAGTATAAGACAGTACTAAAGTAATAAAGGAAGGAGGGGACTAAAAGAGAGAGAAAAAGAAAGAAAGAGAGAGAGAGAGGAGAGAGAGGAGAGAGAGAGAAGTAAAGACAGATTCCAGTGACTAGCGACAGCGAGACAGTCTTTGCGGGAGCCGCCTTCAGTCGCTCCCACGTGCAGTTCAGCTCGTTGAATTTTAACGAGTTAAATATTAAGAAACAATTGTATAATTTCTGTTAGAAAGATATTTTTTAAAAATATTTCTTTTAAGAAAAAAAAGTAATTGTTTAAAATAACAAGTGAAGAGAAAACTTTCGAAAATAATGCGCCGCAATGTTTGTCGCGAGAAATGAAGTAAAATTAAATATGCTATATTGTTTGTTTATCGATGCGATACAGTTTGGAACAACTTGAAATACAAGAATATACTGCAAATATTTTACAGGTGAGATATGCATTCGATTAATTGGATTCATCGTACGATAATCGTGAATCGACGAAATTTATTAATTATTTATATTCCATTCGAATATCAGATAAAATCGTCATTAGAAACGTCATTGAACAATATCGACTTGTTCAATGACGAGAGAAAAGACGTCACGGATCGCTTAAAAGGAAAAGGGAGGTGTTCATTGAATTCGCTTCGAATCAAATTGATTTTAAACTTGCAAGATTTTAAGCTTGAATATTGTTAATGAAAATAAAATCAATTAGATGTGACGTAGACTTCTCGCACATTTTCATTCTCATTTCTTTACACTATCTCCTTTAATCACATTTCCGGGTAAATTTCAGTAGGAGAGTCTGTTGCATTATGTCGTTAAATTCGGTTCAAAACTATTGCTAAACGAATAACTATACTTTATAAGTATACTAATAATATTCGAAAAATTAATAAATTGAACAGAAAACAAGTTACGATGGGACTTAATGCCGAGCTCACTGCTATACTTCGAGGTAAATTACAGTACTATTCGTTCTTTTTTTTATAAAATATATAAATATTTTTATAAAATATATATGTATATATTATAATTATATTTATTACTTTTTGCTTTCTTACTTTTACATTTATTTTAATTATATTATTACATCGATCTAATTTTTTTATTATAGATGTAGTGCAATTTTTGGAATTTCTTGGCGAAGTCAAACTTCCAACTAGATTGGAGAATATTCGGGATAATCTGTTAATACGTTCGAAAGACACATTAACGATGTTCGTGATAGAGAGGATCGGAAGATCGGCTTCCCCGGAACCATATTTGAATATGAACGCAGCTGGATCAAAAGGTCTAATGGTAACATTAAAAACAGAAACCGAGTTGCAAGAATACGTAGGAGCAGAGGAACACCCTCAGAAACAGCAGCAGCAACAAGATTATTATGAGGCATTTCAAGGAATGGAATCGACGAATAATACTACAATTGCGATTCATGAAACGATCAATAATCGTCAAACTAAAGAAAAAGAAATTGAACATATACTGGTGAACATGTACGCGAATTTTTCAGCGACAGAAACGAAAAGTAAATGTCAATTATGTGGTCTTCTTTATAGAAAAGAAGGAAAAAAATTATTTGTATTCGAACAGTATCGATCGTGTTGGGTCGGTAAGTTAGAATTCGATTTTTAAAATAGATACGATCGATATATTTTTATATATCTTCACGTATGTTTAAAATTATATGTCTAAAGAAATTTTATTTCTTTGCAAATATAAATAGGTTTAGTTGGATTACATTTGTTAATTTATGGAAGCGATCGAGACAATCGTCCATGTACGATTTTACCAATTCATGGTTATATGGCTCGAGCTGCTCCAAATGCAATTCCTCGAGATCAACGTCGAAGCGAATCTACTTTTGAAATTTTCCGTCCTGGTTGCAGAACTTTTCAGGTAGTAAAAAATCTTTGATATAATATATATATAAAAAGGAAGAAAAAAAAAAAATAATATTTAAAATAAAATTCAAGTTTCATTCAGAACAATTTAAAACAATTTTATATTATTTCAGTTTTCTGCCAAAAGTCCGAAAGATATGGAACAATGGATAACAAAAATTTGTGAATTAGGAGGTGAAAAAAAGATAGAGTCCAAAGAATCGACAAGAGAAATAGACAATATTGTCGCAAATTGTATTATCAAACAATCAAATGATTCAATTCAAGAAGACTTGAATTGCAAAGAAGAACGCTATCAAGATGTAAGTTCGCTAGGCGTCAATGAGCCTCCTGATAAATCTTCAAACGTTCCGCTTGTTGCCAATAAGGAAACAGAAAAAGAAGCAAACGATTCTTCTATAAAGGATACTTTCCACGTATCCACTGATTCTTCCCTCCCTCAATTTTCCAATATTTCTGATACTATCACTACTTCTCGTCTTCATTCAGCATCTCCTCCTCCATTACCTGCTCGAATCCCCCGAAAATTATTGACTATATCTGTTCGAAATTCGTCTTATGAATTTCCTGATGAAGAAGAGGATGATATTTATCATAAAATCGAAGAAATTAGAGATACAACACAATATGGAAATGTTGGTGATACTTTTCAATCTCAAATTAAAATAAATGATGAACAATCGAACAAAAAATCCACAACGTATGATGATGTTCGTGCGAGCATAAAAAGCGGACATAAATTTGATGATAAACGAAAGAAGAAAGAGACTAAGAGAAAATCAATTGCCTCACGAAATGAATTAACATATGATGATACTGCTAACACCATGCCTGAAGATAATAAAGTTGTAGATGAACAAAACAAATTTGTATCTTACGACAATGTTGAGGTGATTGTATTGTGTGACCATGTTTCATTCATATTTCTCATTTTTTTTCCTTTTGAATTTTCCTTACCTATTTTTACTTTTTTTCTTTCTTCCTTTTTTTATTAAATAAATTATCTACGCTTGATATTTTATTTTGCATACTTCTTTTGTATACAGAATATAGTTTTGAATACAAAATCGATCAAGGCTCAAACAACGAATAAAACAGATGAACCATCAAAATCACCACAAAAGAAATCATTTTTGAATAGAATGAGAAGCAAAAAGGATTTTCCAAGAAAAAATGAAAAAAAAACTAAATGTAAAACTTCACCGCAACTATCGCCGTCTGTAAATAATCAAGAATTACCCACTTACTATGATGATATATCTGATTTGATGAATATTCAGCAAGAAACAATTCGTGTCGAAGAACAACAATCTGAGTATACTTGTCCACCTCCACCTAGGCCAATTTATGCAAAACCACCGATAATCAACGATGTAATCGATACGGATCAATTTTATGATGATGTTGCATATCGAGACAAATCTAAAAATTATAAATTACCTCAAGTATGAACTATGTATTTCTTAATTTT
>NW_006263505.1:12442-18407 GCF_000469605.1 Apis dorsata | reverse complement strand
TTTTTTTTTTATAGAATTATTTTTAAACGTATGACAAATGAATTTTCAGCAAACTACAAAGAATCTCTCTCCGGATTTTGTTCGCACGAATATTAATCAACCCGTTCTTTGCGAAAACATAAATTATTCGCAAGGATCATCACTTGTGGATAACGAACATTATAAGATACCACCTCCGCGATCCGAGTTATGTTATCCTAAGTCTCTTCCCATTAATCAACAAGTAGATGATCTATATGATGATATCGCTATTCTCGCAGACTTTACAGCACGACAAAAAGAAGTCTTAAATAACAGAGATCATGAAAATATAATAAGATCGCAAAGCAGCCCAGAAAAGAGATCGTGGAATAGATTTGTGGGCGGAAAAAAATCAAAAATAATTGATTCAACGGTTGTTGAAATAAACGGACGAGTTTTAACCGAATTGGAAGACTCATCGGATGACTGTGGCGAACAACACACTTCATTGCGAATGAATACCTTTCAAAAATTGATTAGTAGAATGGAAAACTCTCTTGGCAAAACATCTGCTAAATCAACATCATCAATGTTATTAAATAAAACGAATATTACAAATAATGTTTAATATTTTAAAAGAAATGCATATCTGCACGATTCAAAATAATATATAACTAAATATTTACAGACCAAAGAAGTAGTATGATACATTTTAATATATCTGTATTAATCTTTTATTTTTCAAAATAAATAACATTTTTTGATTCGCATATGTGATTTTAATACAACATAATACGAAGACATTCGGTTTCTCATTGGCTTTAGAAGTATCAACGATAATAAATTTTATTCATTAATTACATTTTACATCTTATAAAATTATTACGTTCAATAAATTTGATCATTGAAATTTATATACTTAAGAATCTTAATTTTTTTCATAATATTTAAAATGCGTATTATTTCATTGGAATATCGGTTTTAAAATTTGTTTCATAGATAAAATATAAATTATCGCAAATATTAATTACGATTTTTTTAAGAGAATAGAGTACATTAGTACTATATTTTTGAAATTCTTTTAAAGGTATACCTGTGTTAGTTTCTATATAATTTATAAACAATTCTGATTGTTTTGAATAAAATGGAAGAATCATAATCATTAGTGTAAATATTAAACCCAAAAGAAAAAACCATAAGATCATGGACCCAAAAAATTGATATACATTTTCTGAAATATCAATTAATTAAAATTACAATTATTTACATTTACAGATTATTTTGAATATATTACCTTTAAATCCATGTTCTTTATTAATTTGATTACTGAGTGTCAATTTTGGAGGTTCTATTTTATTTTCATCTATTTGTTTTACTTTACTTAAAAGGTTAAACCCATTCTTATCTAAATTTTGTTTATTATTTTTTTCCAATTTCTTTTTTTTTCTTTTTCCTCCCTTTTTTGTTGATATGGTGTCTGTTTCTGTATCTACTACAAGTTAAAATATCAATATAATGTATATTATATAAAAACTATTTAAAGATTTATATATTTTATTTTTAAAATTTACCTGTAATAGTAGCATTTAATCTTCGTAATTTTTCTTCCTCAATAGTAACTTTAACATATGATAAGTAAGAAACAATATTGCGAGCACAAGCTTGACATTCACTCAAATTACTACAGGGACCAGCAACACTAGCTACAGCAAGAGTTAAAGGATTTTCTTTTAAGTCTAACCATCTTAAATTTTTTAATTCACTTAAACTAAGTGGTAATCTGCTTATCTGTAAAATCATTTTTCTATTATTTATAATTTAAATTTACTTTAAAAATATTTAATATGTTATTTTTAATTTACTTGATTTGCATAAAGATCCAAATGTTTCAGTTGTCTCAATTCTCCAAAATTTTCAGGGATTTCTGTCAACATATTTTTACTAAGATCCAATTTAACTATTTGTTTAAGATCAACGAAAGTATTCTGAAAGTAATTATTTATAATAAAAAATATATGTATATTTCATTTATTAAATAAAAATAATAAAACTTACAGGTAAAAATGTTAAGAGATTATTTGATAAATCCAAAATTGTTGCTTTTTTGATAGTTGCCTGAAAAATATAATATAATATAAATATTTAATATTTGAATTTAGCATTATATATATTTATAATAAATATAATATTAATATAATAATATGATATATATTATTATATATATAATATATATGATATATATTATATCATAAATATATCATAAATATATTATAATTTTATAGTGTAAAACAATACAAAAATATATTTAATATGCGATATTGATATTTTAAATCAAATTAAATAAAATTACTTCAAAAATTGAACATGTGTCAAATTAAATCAAATATAAATTTTTAAACATACGATTTCTCGAACAGGCACTTCTTTCAGGTCGCACAAGCTAAGATCTAATGTTTCGTCTTTTAGTCTATTTTTAACGTTTTTTAAATTCATTTTGGTAATATAATAAATTAATCGAATAAAATAATAAAACACAGAAAACGTATGGTATTTGTGCTTTTTTGTGGCGTCACCTTCTGGTAGATAACATATTGCTAGAAAGTTAAATGAATGTAATGTCAAATGATAGAACAGTAAAGTACTTTTTATTCTTCCATTTGATAAAAAATTTCATAATAATAAAAACATTTTCAATAAATAATACATGGATATGTTAATGAAAATCAATATCAAATAACTAAGAATATGTCATTTTTAACTTTCGTCTTTCGCATTTGACGATTTAGCAACTTTTAAAATTATACAAATGTTGGCAGAACTTGATTGACAATTGTAGTGAACTACGATACATGTAACATGATTCATATAAGCTGTATCAATAGTAATGAATAGTTCCATACATTTACAGCAATTGCACTTGTATATTTGAAGAAAATTGACAAGTGAAGAGAGATTTTGATTTTATCAGGAATTTGTGGTAAATGAAGGAAATTAATAATCGTGGTGTATTTAATTTTTAAGATTTACAAAAATTGTATAATTTTCCAAACTATTTTTCAATCGATTTATCTACTTTTAGATTAAAAATTAAATTCATTCAAAATGTCTACACGGTATATGAAAAAAGTATATGGAAGCGATATATTATCCGAAAAGAATAGTGAAAATGAGAATGAGATAGACAATTCAATAATTGGCAATGTTAAATCTAAGACATTCAACTTGTTTGATGTGGTATGTGTTCAAAGTGCTTTAATTAATAAATAACTTTTCATTTGTTTGCATAATTACTTAATGTTTTAATAATGTTAATGTTCAAATTTTTTTTTGAATCTTCTGAATATACATTTTAATACGTTATTTAATATTAATAAATTTATTTTTTTTTTTTTTTAGTTGAATCAAAATTCTGAAATTAGTGAGGAAGAAAATGAAGAAGAACAAGTGATAGATAAAAATTGTATCAATGAAGTTAAACGTAAGAAAAAAAAGAAGAAACGAAAGAAATTTGAAAGTTCTAAAGCTCAAATTGAATCTAAAGAAGAGGATGTAGATGAAATTGAAAGAACAGTAAGAGAAATAAATAAATTACTTGGGGAACCACTTCCAAGTTGTAGCTCTCAAAACATAGATAATTTACAATGGATTGAACAAAAATCTAAAGAAGATATTTTATTAGTACAACATAAACACTTAAATCCATATAATGAACTTAAAAGAATTTTTGGTAGTAAAACAGTACAAGCTGAACAAAAGTATGTTTCTATTATTAAAAAGTTTGTTTTTATAATATATATATTTGTTGTAGATATAAAATAAATAATATAATTAAATCTTGTTAATTTTAACAGTAATAGAAGAAATAGAGGTCGATTAGGTCATTTGAAAAAAACTTGGTTAGTTTCTGCTAGAGATAATTGGCCACCAATTAATAAATCTGGGCTTTCAATGTCTTTGGATCATACTATATCATCTACCAATAATATTCAATATTTTATATATGATCACAGTCCATCATATAGACAAATTCAGTTAAAATTTTTGGAAGCAGTTGAAAGTTTGAATCCTGAAAATATTGTTGTATGTTATATCTAAATTTAATTTATATTATTTTAAATGTATTAATTTAAATATCAAAAAATAATATATAAAAGAATTGAAATTTATGATATTTTCTTTTAGAGTATAATCAATGCACATTCTTATCATGTTGATGCATTATTACAATTAGCTGAACTTTGTAAACTCAACGAAGATTTAGCAATGGCTGCAGAATTTACAGAAAGAGCTTTATATTGTTTAGAATGTGCTTTTCATCCGCTGTTTAACTTTACAACTGCCCTTTGCAGATTAGACTATAAAAAACAACAAAATCGTGCTTTATTTATAACTTTATTTAAACATCTTAATTTTGTTGGTGGTCGTGCATGTTACAGGTAAGAAATAAAATTTTAATGCTTTTTTTAATTTTTTTCAAACTTATTCACATTTCAGAACAAGTTTGGAATTTTGTAAATTACTTTTATCACTTGATCCAGAAGGTGACCCATTAGCTGTGATTCTTTCCCTTGATTTCTATGCTTTAAGAGCAAAAGAATATGAATGGTTTATTGAATTTTGCAATCTTTGGGATAATACAAGAAATTTAACTCAATTGCCAAATATAGCATTCAGTTTAGCTTTAGCTCATTTTCATTTAGGCAATACATCTTCTGCTAATGAACTTTTACAAAATGCTTTAATAATGTTTCCGGGTGTATTAGTACCATTACTAGAAAAATGTAGTATACAATCTGATAAAATGGTAATTTGATATATATTATATATACTAATAAAAAAATTTTTAATAAATATTTATATAAAATTGAAAAATTATTAAGTAAAAATGTTTTATAGGTACAAACTCATAATTTCTTTAATACTAAGGCAGTAACTTCAACTTCACCAGCATTAGAAAAATTACAAAATTTATATGTTGTACGTAACTTTCGTCTGTGGAAAGAAACAGATCTTTTACCATGGTTATGTGAGAATGTACATATTGTACTAAATCGTGTTGATTCAAAAGATGATTATGTAAAGTATTGTGAAATAAAGCGAAGCAAACGTTACCAAGGAAAACTACCAAGAAATATTTTACGACATATTATATTATCTGATATAAAAGATATTACTGTAAACGTGCAAGAGGTACAAAAACTTTTATTGTACTTTCCAAATTTTTTTATCTATATTATACTAAAATGAAATCTCATGAAATTTTAGGTACAAAATGATGGTTCTGTTCTTTCACATGATCCTTTACCACCAGTGGATAGTATTGATATTTACAAACGACCTACTACAAATACAAGCACAACTAGAACTAATTCTAATCTTTTGTCTCTCTTTTTTTCATCCTTGTTTGAAGATATTAGTGGAGATGTTGCAAATGCTCTGGAAGGATTAAATTTACTGTGAGTATATAATAATAATAATAGTAATAATAATAATAGTAGTAATAATAGCAGCAATAATGTAAAATTAATAAATAAACAATTATTATATATATAACATAATATTTGTATGTGAAATTTTTTAGCTATGATAACAACGAACAAACATAATGTTAATTAATTACTACTATTGATTACTGATTACATCATAAAATAACAATTCAAAGTTCAAACAAATACTTTGTTTATTAAACGAACTAAAATGAAATCAGGTGTATAAATATTTTTAAAACAATTACTATTTTTATGAAAATAATGTATATTTTATGCCAGGTAATATATCTAATGTTTAATGAAAATTATAAAATTATAATTCTTTTTTTTATTATTATTCTTATTATTATCACTACCATTATCATCATTATTATGATTACATAATAATTTATTATATGTACATGAAACTTTATATACCCTGATTATATACGTATATTCATGTGTGATATGAAGTTGTACACATACATTGTTTGTATCATCTTGTACTTCTTATTATAATTTTTTGAAGTTTTTGG
>NW_006263505.1:9902-12158 GCF_000469605.1 Apis dorsata | reverse complement strand
ATATATATATATATATACATATATATATATATATACATATATATATATATATACATACCTACATACACATACTATAACTAATAAATAAACTATATTGTTTCAATATTTGTATTAAAATGTTATTTTTGAATTATAGTTTTTTTTTTATTAGTATCTTAAATGTATTCATATAGAACAATGTAAAATATATATTTTATAAATATGATTCATTAAAAAAGAATTATTATTTTCAAATAGACTTATTTTATATACAGATCTATACAATCATTTTGTATTATAATTTTATCGACTATTCTTAATCATTGCTTCTAATGCAGTGTGACCTTTATTTTTTTAAATAATTTTCTGTATTTTTATGACATATGAATATTGGCATATATCAATATAATAATTGATGAGCATAAAACTTCTTTTTTGTGTGCGTTTACTAGTGTGATATTGGCGTATTTCAATAATTTTATTACAATTAGTAATAATAATTACGATAGAAATACTATATAAGAAAATATATCATCAAAGATGAAAAAAGTAGAAATCGATCAACTTATTAACAAAATATTTAAAATTCAGAGACCATTGGTCCATAATAACGTCATTTGTATTCTTATTTATTTTACACCATACTGTGAAATACGGGATTATAGCGACAAATTCCGGGACCATATTCTTGATAAGCTTTTTTAGTATGACAGACTGTATAAAATTCTGGATCACTAGCCAATAAAGCACCACCATACCATACTGCCCAACGTTGTTTGTGGTGTGATATAACATGGACATCTATAGGTTTTGGCTAAAATAAAATGAAACATAAATATTGATATTATTTTTTTTTTTTTATTAAAATATATAAAATATATACCGTAATAAGACTTCCACTTAATGTTTCACTAAGTTTGAGTCGTGCATCAACAATTCGTTTTATATCACGTTGCAATCGTCTACCAAAATCTTTGAACATTGTAGAACCACCTGATAATACAATATTGCTATATAATGGTCTTCTAACATCTATTGGACAATTTTGAATTACATCATCTACAATTTCACTTAATGGTGTCGTGAAATCTGGATTAGAAAACTAAAAAATAAAAAAGAGATAATAAAATTAGAAATATGATTATGCTTCTTTTTTTATTTTATTGTACTTAAATTTAAATAAATATACTTCAGGATGGAAGAATATTTCTGGTCCTAGAAACCTTTCATATCCAACATCCACTACAAATGGTTGTTTTGTAATACTGTTCACACCTTCATATTTTTTTATTTTAGTAGGATCACTATCATACTTAGCAAATTCTTTTGAAATATCAGGACATATGTAACAATATTTTTCTTTTATTGCTTTAGCTGTTTCTAATGATTGTTCAGGTGGTATTCCAATTTCACGTTCTCGTAATAAACTTTGAATAAAATATGTAATATCGCGACCAGCAATAGGAATATGTTTTATACAACTTCCTATAACAAAACCTTCTGCCTGAGCAATAGAATAAATTGGTTAATTACAAAATATTTTTTGTGTATTTTTGTTATATATTTATATGTGAATTTATATTTCACATATTTACACTATATTTATATATATATTTCATATTTCTCTTTTTTTAAACATACCACTGGTATTACATGTGTAACTCCATCTCCACTATCAACAACCACACCTGTCAATGTTCTATCCTCTATTGTTTTAGCTGTCCAAGAAGCAGCTAATGCTAATACTGCTTGTACAGCAATATAAAGACCTGGTACATTAAATGACTCGAACATTATTTCTGCAGTATATTCACGATTTTCAGGAGTGTTTAATGGTGGTTCCGTAAGTAAAAAATAATGATCTTCAGGTTCTGCTCTAAGATATTTAAAAATACATTGCTGCAGGAATTTTTCCATTAAATCCCAGTCTTCTACTAATCCATGTCTAACTGGATACTGTACAAAATTGAATATAAATTATAAAACTATTTAAAAAACATTATATATTTCAATGAAAATATTAATTTATAATATGTAACATACTTTTACAGAATAGCCAGTAGCTTCAAAAGCTTCATCTCCAATATAAGCATCCAAATCTTCAACTCCTTTAGTAACTCTTCTAGCATTATTATCTCCAACTTTTGCTGTTTCTTTAATAGCAATTGCAGATGGAATTATAAGTTGAGGTTCTTTATTGCCTGCAAAGCCTAGCTTTGTATATCTGTAAACTCACAAATAATCATGAATAATTTTTTTAATAAAACAAATAATAAA
>NW_006263505.1:8591-9654 GCF_000469605.1 Apis dorsata | reverse complement strand
ATAATAATTTTACTACTAATGCATTACTACTATTTATTTAAATTCAGTTTAAAAGTTTATTTGAAATATTTAATAACATAATTTTATTACTTTTTAAATATATATATATATATATATATATATAATAAACAAATTTAAATTATTAACATTTATTTAAATATTTATTTGAATATTAAAAAAAACAGAATAAAAATAAATAATTTTAAATTGATATTATTTAGATATTTGTTTCACTTGTAAAATGACATGTGTCATTAAATCACATTTTAATCTATCTATTCTAGTCAAATATAATTTTTTTAATTTCTTACCCCGTACCCACGTCGATCACACATGCAGGAAGACGACCAAGCATCGTGTATTTTTTATTCTTATTAGTTTTTGCTTTTATCTTTATTTAAAAGAAATATATCTTAATCACAGCTCAAATTTAACGCTCATCCGTTTCAATTAACCACACCTCGCTTTGAAGATAAAGCAGAAGCGCACTTTAAGCAGCATATCCATTGAACGAAATTTTTCATGATTGTCAAAAATAGAAACTCATAGGTATTGTGTATCATCAGAGTTTTGTGGTTCCGCAACGTAAAATCTTGCGCGGCAAATATGAATTGCATAACACTAAAGTAAAGTATAAAAAATTTTGAGAAAAATTATATTAATTAATTATCATGATTATATATTATAATTGTCAATCATGTAATGATTTATATAAATATTTATATTTATATATATTTATGGAGTTCGAAACATTATTATTATTAAAACATGCTTTCAAATACAATTAATCAAATTTATTTGAATATTAAGAAAAAACAGAATAAAAATAAATAATTTTAAATTGATTCATATTATTTAAATATTTGTTTCACTTGTAAAATGACATGTGTCATTAAATCACATTTTAGTCTATCTATTCTATAAATATAATTAATAAATATAATTTTTTGAATTTCATCAATATTAATTAATAATTAATTTAATTGAATATTTATTAAATAATATTTCATTAATTTAAATTTAAATTTAAAATATTATATAAAGAGAATTTTAAATTAAGAAT
>NW_006263505.1:0-8197 GCF_000469605.1 Apis dorsata | reverse complement strand
AAAGATGTAATTTTATTTAAAAAACTTGATAAAATTTATTTACATACAAACTTTATAAATATTGTGTATCATATAGCTATAATTACGTTATAATTAATATAACGATATAGTGTTAGTTTATTGTTTTTAAAAAAAAGTTTAATTTAATATTATCTTATGAATTATATGTAATTATATGTAATTATATGTAATTATATTTAATTATATGTAAGTAATAAATTAAATAATATTTAAAATAATAAAGTGTATATATATATATATATATAAATTTCGGGTAAATATGAGGTTATATTGTTTATATTAAAAAATTTTTAATCATTTTTTAAATAAAATTACATCTTTTAAAAATGAATAAGTACATCTGAAATATAAAATAAATTGAATATTTTATTGAACAATAATTTCGTATTTTTAAAAAAAAAATTATTTAAAAACATAGACACATATATAATAAACATCAAACTTTATTTTTAAACAATATCTTATTTTTTAATAGTATTTGATTAGAATTTATAAATATCAAATATAATTAATCATAAACAAAATTTAATTTTATTTTAAATCAAATTTCAATCTCAACACAATTTAAATTTTGTCTTAATATATAAATTGTTTATTTGAATTTCATTTAAATGAAATTGGATTTCATTTTATTTTTAATTGTATTATGTTTTAAATTGTTTATTATTCTATAATGATTATGGTTATTTATTATAATTATTTAAAAAACATTCATTATTAAAATATTCATTACTATAGAAAAAATTTAAATTTTTTTATAGCACATATAAAAAATGTAAATGCATACATTTATATTGCATATAGTATATAATACTATATAATACTATAGTATATAATATATATATATTAAAACAAATTAAATACAATACAAAATATCATTTAAATTAAATACAAAAATTTAAAAGATTATTAAAATTTTTATGATTTAGTAGATATTTTTTAATATAATATGTAAATGATTATAAATGTTGTCATGGAAAGTAAATTCTTCCATTAAAGAAAAAATTTAAATTGCCAAATATGTTTTTTATGGCATCATTATCATTTGTTTATGACATTTTATCTTTATTCATAAATCTTCTCGTTTTGATTTATTTATATTTTGATGATCGAATATAATTGTAGAATTTTCCGTATCACTTACATATCCTTGTTCACCTGTATAATGTGTTGGATAAATTAATAAAGGATTTGCAGAAAGTATAACTAAATTTCGTTTTGGATAGTATATTTTCCAATCTTTCCTATATAAAAAAATAGTTTTAATATATATATTGCAATAAAGTTAAAAAATAAATAAAAATATATTTTGAAAATTGTAAATAATAAATAAATAATAAAAGGTATTTTATTAAATTTTTATTTACCTAGGATGAACATCAGATAATATAGGAAGATATTCATCAACAGGTATCAATTGTTTTAATGGCATTGCTTCAATTAATTTCCTTGCACCACTTGCAGATAAAATATATCCTAATGTCCAATAACTATAAGCAGCTTGTACTAAATATTTTGATTCATCAATCCAAGGTTCAATATTTTCTGCTAATTTTTTTCTTCCCAAATAACTAATATAAGATATTAAAATCATTGATTCAAAATCAAATATTGTAATTTACATAAAATTGGTATTTAATTAATATTAAATGAAATTTTTTAAATGTTAAATACTTACACTAAATCCCATTCTAAATGAAGATCCTTCAATTCTGTTAAAATGTAATTTAACTTTTGACAAAAAAATGGTTCAAACCGAACATCATCTTCTAAGATAATGACACTTTTAAAATCATTTTCTATTACCTAATAATTTTCCGATTTTTTAATATAATTTTTATATATAATTTGATTAAAACAATTCATTTTTTGAATTTTATAATTACCTTATTCCAAATATTATAATGACTCAAAAAACAACCAATTTCACCCATAGTCATTGGGCTATAATTTGATATTTTAATATTAATTTTTTATATTATTTGAGTTCAATTTTTCAATTTTTATCATATACTTACCGATCATGATAGGGATCAGTATATTCTGGCATTATTTTTATTCCCATTTTTTCAAGAATAGATTGATTTAACGCCCTAAATAAAAAACATAATTTATAAGATAAAATTTTTTAAAATATTTGCTACTTAATTTTTTCGCTATATTCGATGACAACATTTGTTTATATTTTTATATTTTCGTTTCTCACATATAAATACTATTATTTCAACATTGACATTACATTAAAATATGATTGATATTACATTTATTATTACAATATTATATTTTGGCAATAGCGTTTTCGTATAATGACAGAATTATTTTCTATATATATATATATATATATAATATATATATATATTTTATAATATATACATATATATTACAATATTAAAAGATATATATTCTTATATATTTTATTATATTTTATATATTTTTTGTAATATATATATAAATTTAATATCTATAAATTTATTCCTGTGTCCATAACTTACCTACCATCAACAGCATCATGTGTTTCCACTCGAATTCCAAGTTCTTTAAAAAGTTTGTGCATCCTGTTACGTCTTTCTGGTCTTCTCAAAAGATTTATCATATAAATATTATCCACTTGTAATGTATCATCAGTAGGATATTGTACAAATTTTTTGAGATATATTGACAATGGAAGATCATTATTATCGGCTAAAAAAATAAAAATTTTATGGTAAATGAAGATAAGAATAGAATAAGATTATAACTTTTTTTTTATTTTTATTTTCGTTATTTTCTATTTTAAATTAAATTACTTTTAACTTACATAATATTTCTGTTTTGATATTAGTCAGTCTTTGTAAATCTTCGGCGATCGTTTCTTCTTCTTCTAATGGAACCATAATAAATCCATAAATATTATCGTTACAAATAAATAATGGCACACCTAACATAAATGTAAAAAAAATTATTGAAAAAAATATGAAATTTAATTTTAGGAAAATTTTAATTTACCAGTTTTATTAGCACCAACAGCAAAAGTTATTATATCGTCAGTAGGACCGTTATATTGATGTAATTTTTTCGGATTATATGTCAAAAGATCCGAAATCTGCTTTCTTAAATCTATAAGAACCGCACTATGAATCATAGGTACATTAAAACATCCTTTTTTTTCTCGAAACAAAATTGGTTCATATTCTTTTGTTCTTAAATAATAATAATCACTAGTCATTCCAGCCCAAAAATTGCTATATAAGCCATCAGATTTTAACAATGGAGCAATTACAATTTGATTCTTTAAGATCAATTCATCAAGAGTATTTGGATTTGTTAGAAAAACATCCGCATCGAGCATCTGAAATTGAATAAAAAATAAAATTAATAATACAATAATAAACAATAATAAAAACATTTGAAAAAATAAAAAAATTTTAAATTAAAAGATTACTATTTCATTAAAAATAATTTATTAGAAAGAAATTAATTTTTTACCCAAATAAAATCTGCCCACATATTTCTTCCCGCCTTAAGCGCTTCTTCGCGCAAATTAATCACATGCAAAAATCTTTGCGCCGACCAATTTGTAATTCCGTTCTCATCATCAAATCCTTTTGATTTTTCATCAAAATTTATTTGAACTCCATGGTATTTATTACTTTCATTATTTAACCATGCAGATAATATTTCAATTGAGTTATCAATATTATTATCACTACGTATCCTTTTAAAAATATATATATTTTAAATTTTTAATTAAAATAATTTTCAATTATATAATAATTAAATTAAATTATTCAATTAAATAAATAATTTGCGAATTTAAAAATGTATATAAATGTTAAAAAATAAAATATATGTTTATGATGGTAAATAAAGATTTAAATATAAAATATAAATATGTTTCATCTGTTGATTGCGCATCAATTAATATCTATCACAGCGGGAAATTACAATTTTTGGATACAATTCAATATGATTAAAAAATTTAATCAATGATAATCTAAAATATTATTGATGAATTATATTTAGTTGTTCATAATTTTATTATATTCATCAATAATTTTATTATATTGATTCATTCGAAATATATTTTATTAAAATATAATTTAAGTAAAATAAGTATTATAGATCAATTTATGTAAGATTCATGATAGTTGAAAAACAAATTATTCTTTTTTTTTATTAATATTATAACTTAAAAAATTAGATTTATATTTTAATTTCTTAGATATAATCAAGATAATAACTTAAATTTTAATTATATTAAGCATCTATATATTATAATTTCTATAACTTTTATTTTACAACTTTATCAAAAAAAGGTTATGATATATATGTACTTACCAGAGATGTATTCGTTTCTTTGGATAAGTCAATCGTTCCAAAAAAGTCAAGAAATACGGTAATGTATGTGCTTTATTACGTACTAAAATAATTATTAAAACAGTTGGCTTTTTTAAATCATGGCTAGAATTTTCTAAAAACATAATAGAAAATACAAAAATAATACTAATAAAATTTATTAATTTCATTTTTATTTTTAAATTCTTTAATATCTTATTTTATCTTTAATCGTTATTAATTAACTAATATAATAAAAGACACAAATGAGTAAGAGTGTCCTATACACGTTTTTTCATATTTTCACTATATTAATCATTGAATTTCTTCTGATAAAATTTTACCACCCACATTAGACATGATTGTCGGTAAAGCTGCAAACTGCAAACTTTATTTAAATAATTTTCATATGCCCCGTATTTGTTTATCCACAGAAGATGAACAGATACAAAGTTGCCAGATGAACTGTATACATCAAAATAGTTTATTTCCCTGTAGCAAAATTTGACAAGAAAATATGTAATATTACATTATCATTACTGATATAATAAAATTCTTAATTTTGATATATTATATATTTAAAGAATTATATCATAAAATTTTTTGTATTAAAAATTAATCTTTGATTATAATATTTATATTCTAATAAATTTTATAATTTTTTTAAATTTTTTTTCATAATAAATCAAACATGTAATAAATATAATCATTTTGGCGAAAACTAATCATGTGATATATTTTTATTTAATACAGCAATTATTTAATGATAATAACTAATTTTATAATATTTTCATTAAAAAAAAAAATCTGAAAAATATTCCAAATATCGAAATTGCAATTAATAAACAAAAAATAGATTTTTTAAAAAAAAATAATATTAATAATTTATATATTATTTATCAAATTTTTCGAAAATATAAGATAATTTTTTAATTTAATTTAATAATAAAATTATGATTATTAATATTTTTATCGGTAGTATTAATAATATTGTTAAGATAACGATAATAGATAAAAATAACTACAATAAAATTCTTATTTTTTTTCATTCAAATTTATTTTTAGATAAAGTTTATGCTTTACTTAAAATGCAGTACAAATATAATATCTGTTATTTTTTTATTTCCATTTCTAAAGCCACTCATAAGTTCCATCACTATTATTATTTCTTCCATTATTATTATATTATTTATTTATTTTTCTGCTTTTTTAATATTCAGATTTTCCTGACAACTCTAAATTAATTTTTGATTATAATATTTATATCCCAATAAATTTTATAATTTTTTTTAATGATTATAATAAATCAAACATATAATAAATATAATCATTTTCAAAAATAATATTTATTCAATATTTTTTTCATATTATTTTATTACTTCATTCATCTTTTAGTTTAAGATTTTTTTTTTCTTTAGTTTTTAATTTTGCATAACTAAGACTTGATTTATCGAAATCCAATACCATAATACCTAAATCACCGCTATATCTATTTTTAGCTACCTATAAGCATATATTTTAAAATAATATATTTGAAATAATTTTCTATGGATTTTGTTTATATTACATACTTGCAAATATTTTTTGCCTCGAATACTCGTAAGTCTATTATCCTGAATAATTAGTACATTATCTGCTTCTTGACTTGCTTTTGCACTTCCAAAAATCGATGATGTTGTCAATTCTTCAGCTTTATGTTCTTTTCGTGGATGTATTATCATTGTTACATGACAATTGTATACAGTAGCAAAATTTCTAAATTTTGCTATTATATTGTCTTGCTTCCAAAATCTATTAATGTAATTATTTTAGATAAAAAACAATTATATTATTTTAGATAAAACATACATTTCCACATGATAATTCTATAATACCTATCTACATATTTTGAATCATTAGTCATTCCCATCATAAATTGAATATTATCAATTACAACATGAGCAATATCATGTACATATGTTGCATGCTCAACTGCCTATAAATATATCATATATAATAAAATATATCATAATTTTAAATTCAAACAAAAAATTAATTAATTTTTATAATTGTATTTATAATTGTACTTACATCCATTACTATTTTTATATTTTGTTCACCATGAAATGTCATGAAATAAATTGGTAATTTTTCAAAAGCATTTGCATATGTATCAAAATTTTCAAGATTTTCATTTAAAGGTACACCTATCATTTGTTGTAACATTGTTCTTATTAATCTTACATTTCTTATTTCAAAACTACCCCATAATGTATTGACACCTTGCATTGCTAAATCTAAAGAATATTCACTCATAAAGGTTGTTTTACCACTTCCTAATAAAAACGGAAAATTCATAGAAATGAGATTCTTGATTTGTATATATTTGTCATATATTATATATTGTATATTACAGTTGTATATACCAGTTGGCCCAGTTAATACAGTGAATTCACCTCTTCTATGACCTTTTAATATACGATTTAAAGTTGTATATCGCTTCCATTTTACTCCTTGTACTTTATCATTGTTTTGTAAATCAATTAAGATCTCTTCTTTAAGATCTTGAAAGGTAATTATACTTTTATGCCATAAAGGCTGAGCATTCTTTAGAATATTATTAAAATCATAATTCATTTCAGCAGCTAATTTTGGTCGAGGTTGTAAATCTGTTGGTCTAATAAGATAACATCTTTTCTCGTTTAACTTTTTTGCAAAATGTCTAGCAGTATACCAACTTACTTCATCATTTCCAAACCATAAAATTAACTTTTTGAATGATTCCATATATGGTAACAATTGTTGAGGTAAACTTCTTAAATTATATGGAAGACATATAATTATATTTGCAGATTGTTTTAACATCATAGCTAGCAAATCATCTATTGTGCTCACAATTATAGCAGTACCATCATTTTTACTATGATATCGTCTATATTCAATACATCCACTAACTTCAGAAGCAGGAACTGTTTCTTCCTTTTGTGGTTTAGTTGAAAATAATTTATATCCAACTATAGATGTATTTAAGCCTATCAGTGGAAAATATATTACATTGATTGTTTTGTTATAAAAACAATTTAACTGTGACATATCCTTTTGTAAAACATGCTATAAAAAAATTATTTAAAAAATATATTTTTAGAATTAACAATATAAATATATAATAACAATATAAAATAAATTTAATTTATTTCATTACAGGAAATGAAAAATTATTTAGAAAAATATTGTATTCTTCTGCAGACAGATCTCGTATGCTTTGGCAATCATTTATTACACGTTTCCATCTTTCTATAAAATTTTCTTTTAAATTACATTTAATTTTTAATATATCAAGTTCCTTAAGATTTTCATTTGATTTTTTTAAGAATAAAATTTTTTCCAATATATTCCAGGAACCCATGGATTTACATTTATCACATATAAAAAATCCTACAATTAATTTCTTAAATGAAATTTTATTATAAAATTATTTTTATTTTAACTTTAAAATTCATGTACCTGTATTTTTATTTATATAAATTTTTGATTTTGTCTTTATAGTATTACATAGAGGACAATCTATTATAAAACATGTGTGTCCTTCTACAACACTTGAACATTGTTGTTTAAGAAAGTATTTTAAACGTGATAAAGATATATTCTTCAATATAAATTCTTCATTATTTATATGAAAATATTTTTTACTAATAAAATATTTAATGTGTTGTGTTTTTTGAGCACAAATTTGCAATAATAATTTAAATAACATATTAAATATATAAAAAAAATAACTCTTTATTAATTTTCTTCAAAATAAAAATAAAATTTATCATTTACTTTTTTCTTATAATATATTCATTTCTATATTGTATATTAAATTTTTATTATTTTTATTAAA
>NW_006263504.1:645353-645617 GCF_000469605.1 Apis dorsata | reverse complement strand
GTAATTTTATTTTCATTTTCTACATTACAATTATTTCTTTCATCATCTGAACTTTCATCACTACTTTCATATGCCACAAGACTCATTATTAAAAAAAATATTCAGATAACTGAAATTATTGTTTAGGATGAAATATATACGTCAAAATAATAACCTTAAAGAACATTTGTAACCATAGAATCGTATACAATATAAGATAGATTTACCACCCTATATACGATTTGTAAATCGCCATATTCGTTTCTGACGTTATCGATTCTGCAA
>NW_006263504.1:640444-645288 GCF_000469605.1 Apis dorsata | reverse complement strand
AAAATAAAATTACGATGTTAAATATGAAAACATAAAATATATAATATATATAAAATAAATACTATATAAATATAAATATATTAAAACATATGTAAATAAAATTAGATATGGATAAAATATATATTTGAATAATTGAATCGAATAGGTTCTTTTTAAGATTTTGTTTAATTAATATAAACAAAAAAAAATAAATTTAATTAAATATCGGAATTATCTTAAATGTATAAATTTTGTAATCAAACATAGACAAAGAAATCAAATACTGGAAGAAGAATATAGAATAAAAATTAAAAAATCAAAAAATCACCTTCAGTGCTTGTAATCTTCTTTTGAATTGAATCGGTAATGTTGAAAATGACAGTAAAATGGTAAAGAATTCCTTGTCCCTGGAACAAAAAAATTCATTGAATGTTAAATCTATTCTATATTTTGTTTGTGCTATTAATTTTGTCTTAAAAATAATTTATATTACTTTTAAATGTATATACATTACTGGTATCACAATCGTATATGATAAGATTTTATTAAGATTGTTATTTCTTAACAATGTGTATTATATGTGATTAATTTCAATATTAATAAAATATTAATAAATATTAATTGGTTTTAAGATGATCAATATGAATAGAACTTCTCCAAATATTTTAATAACAGGTTAAATAAACAAACAGTATCTTTTTAAAATAATAATAATTGTTTTTGTATTTAAAAATCAAATTATTTGTAATCAATTTTATTTTTAGGTACACCTGGAGTAGGAAAAAGTTTAATGTCTCGTATTTTATCTGAAAAAACTGGATTAGCCTGGATTGATGTTAGCAAGTTTGCTATTGAAAAAGAATGTTTAGAGGAATATGATGAAGTGTATCAATGTCCTATTTTAGATGAGGATAAGGTAATTCATAAAAAAATTTTAATTTTCATATAAAAATATTATCTTGTATAATTATATAATATTATTATATTAATATATTATATTTTCTAATTGCAGTTATTGGATGAAATGGAAACCCTTATGTGTGAAGGTGGAAAAATTGTTGATTATCATGGAGCTGATTTTTTTCCAGAAAGATGGTTTGATATTGTTTTTGTATTAAGAACAGACAATACTATTTTATATGATCGTTTAAGAGACAGGGGCTATACAGGAAAAAAGTTAGAAGATAATATAGATTGTGAAATATTTCAAACCATTCTTGAAGAGGCAAGATTAGCTTACAGAGAAGAAATAGTTCATGAACTGACAAGTAATAATCTAAATCAAATAACAGAAAATGTAAATAGAATATGTCAATGGATTGAAATGTGGAAAATAGATAATCAAGAATAAATTAATTTTATGAGTTTTAATATCTTGTCTTTATCGTGATTATGTTTTTATTATATATATATATTTTTTAATAAAGATATAGGATTTATTTAAAGAATATAAATATTAAAAAAAGAAAAATATATTAATATAATTAAAATATTAATTGATATATAAAGAAAGTTTTATCAGAAATATAATAAAATGTTTAAATTTGTAAATATTATAAAAATATATTACAACATACTTTTTACATTAATAATATATATTTATATAAAATTAAACATATATTATAATAATTATATTAATTATATATTAAATTACAATTATATTACAATTTTACTAATATTAAAATTATATTTATTCTATTATACCTAAATCATATTTTAATTTTTTTAATCTATTATTTATACTATCATAATATTTCATTTGTATAAGAAGAGATTCTGCTTTCTTAATATCTTTCTGTTCAAATGCAGCTGCTACATTCCTATATAAAAACATATTTATTAATTATATATATATTATTGATAAGACTAAGCATAAAGTTTTAAATAGAAAAAATATTACATTATTAAAGTATTTAATATAGTCTCATTCTCTTGTATTAGTTTTTTTATTTTTTCTTCATTATTTGCAGCATCTTCTATTTCTTCATTCTTTTCCATAATTTCCATTAAAAATTCTGCATTCACATTATCTGTTCCTTCTGATATTGTTATACCATTTAATTCTAACATATATAATCCTCTTTTTAGAGGATGTAATAATGTACTATAAGCTTTATTTACTAATGATGATAAAATCTCAGAAAATTGCTTTTCTTTCTAAAAAAAATAAAACAAATTAATAAAATTAATAATGTATTTATAATATTATACTTAAATTATACTTACCTCAGATTTGTTACTAAATTTATCAGGATGTAACAATTTTTGCAGTTCTTTATATTTTTTTTGAATTTCCGTAACATTAACATCGTAAATTTTTGGAATATCTATTATATCAAAATAAGTTAAATTTTCAGGTGGTTTTTGTAAAACTTTACATTTAGAGCAAAATAAATCAGATTTATATGTAAAATTACAATTCCAACATTTTAATGGACTATCACTTGAATATTTTGAAATGTTCGTTAAAGTTAACGAAGAAATATAATTTTTATCTATATAATACGAATATAGATTTTCTTGTTGTTGTATAAAATTTAAATATAAAACATTATATCTTTTTATAAGATTAAAAAAATTTTTTCTCAAATACATATTTTCAATACAAAATTATCATAACCTTATTGTTTATTAATTTGAAAATAAATTGATGATAGATTCTTAAATTTTCTATTAATAACACAAAATTATTAAATATTATTTAATATTATTTAATATTATTTAATTTTATTATTTATTAATTAATGCATATATAAAAGAATGTGATCTATTTAATAGATCGTAAAATATTACGTATCATGCTATATGTATAGTTCGTGATTCTTATTGTCAGTAAGAAAATCTATATATTTTTTCAATTAAAATTTCATTTATATATTGAAAAATAGACGCAAACATGCCGACGTATGAAATGCCATTATTATTACGATTAGCAAACAAGGTATTGTAATCTTTGTATTTTAAAACATTTAATTCAAACATTTTATAGATTTGTTAACCTAAATATAAATATTTTATATTATTGATAACATAATAATAAACTATCAAAATAATAATTGATCAGATATTAATTATCAATGAATAATATTTCTAGGCAGAATATGTAACTATTTTAAAAGATGTAGCAAAGTCAATATTTGAAACAGGTGGATTTATTAGAAAGATTGAAAATTGGGGTATTAAACAACTTCCATGTAAAACAAATATTCATAATGCTACTCATACACATGCAAAGTAGATATTTATCATTATATTATTTATTTTTTTATATATTTATATAATATATATTAATCAGATAATTATTATGCAATTATTATTTTCAGCCATTTCATGTTTTGTTTTGATTCGCCACCATCTCAAATTATTAAGATTCAAGAAGATTGTAGAAGAAACAGAAGTATAATTAGAGTACGGATATATACACAAAATGTGCCATCTGAAAATGTAAAATGCACATTTGAAGAAGAAATGTTACCTCCAGCTTATAGGTATTTTTTAATTTTAATAACATTCATAATAAGTTCTCATTTCTAATATATATTTTTATTTATTTTAGACCTAATGTTCAAAAACTTTTGGAACAAGCTAAGAAACACAAGCGTTATCAGACTAAATTCAAATATAATTCTGGTCTTGATTATTATCCTTTCATGAGATGAAAGAATTATTTGTTCATAAAAGCTTAGATAAAAGTAAACAAAATAAAAATTGATAAGAGAAAAAATCATTTATTTATGTCTTTTTAAGTCATTTATTAACTCATATTATCATTACATTATGAAAAATTATTTTTATAATCATCAAAAAATATTTGTACAAAATACTTAATATAATAATATATCATTTATCATTATACAATAACTATAATAGTTATCGTCTTACGCGCAACGAATCTTTTAAAGTATAATTTGGTTACACTGTAACTCGTAAAGGGTTTTATAATAACAGTGACAAAGCCACAGCTCTGTTTCATAATTTATCTGTCATATTTAACAAATATATAGTCATATTATCCAATTGTGTTTAGTAGCACAACATATTTTTTTTTGTTTATATTTGCAAATAAATTGTTTTTTTGTTAAAGAATCTTTATAATACATTAATAATGTATATATTATGTTTTAAAGTATATATCGAATTTTTAGAATAGACATAACTTTATATGTAACTTTGAGATTGCTTATTTCTTTAAAAAGGAAGTACAAAAATTTTTATGTTGTACTTTTCTATCTTTTTGTTTAAATACATAGAAAATCATCTATGCGCAAAAATGAGTTTTGTGCACCATTTAGAATTAATCATTTGGACCACGATAAGAAATATTGTTGTACAACAAAATTTTTTCCGTAAGTCTAGTATATCATAAAGATAAAATTAGAGACAAGAGTGAAACTGGAATTTTTGTGAATGGCATTTAGACGAATAGATTTACATATGTCTAGTGTTCCCGAAATTAATGCCACTCTGATTAGCACCTTTATTACTGCCATATTGTAAACTAATTACACCCTGTCCAGCCCTTAATTGTTCTTCAGTAAAATTACGTATATTTTTGTCCGCTTCTTTTGGTCCGATGCTTGGTTTGCCATAATTACCCGCCTACAAATGAAAATAATTAATATATATATATTAATTATTTAAAATTATAAACAGATAATCTTCAAAAATTAATTTTTTATAAGTGACAATTAAAACTAATGAAGAACTTTTTTATATAAAAATATTTTCATAATTAATATTTTCATATTTTCTCAATCATTGTATACTAATTTTACTTCTAACTTAAATAACATCAATATAGATAAAACGTTGAAGTCAAAGGAATTTATGTAAAAGGAAAGTTTTGAATGGTTGTTATAGTAAAT
>NW_006263504.1:634348-640130 GCF_000469605.1 Apis dorsata | reverse complement strand
TATATATATATATATATATATACATATGTACCTTTCTACCGAGAGATTGCAAACAAATTACGACTGAATTGAGATTTTGTCTTTCCCAAAGATCAACAGTTTGGAAGGTCTCTTGGGCTGGGACACCTAATGTTCTCGCGGCCTCGAGAAACGCATTGATGTTCTCCATACATTTAAATGCTAAACTGGTCTTATTAACTTTCTTCACGGATCCTTCTTTAATATCATTCACCAATCTAAAAAAAAAAAGAAATAATGATTAATTATTATCTCAAAAAATTGAAAGAAAATTAATTGTTGATATTGTTTAGTAAAGCGTAACTACTTGCAAAGAAGGACTCCGTCTTTCAAAATTTCATAGAAATTGTCCATGTCCCCGTTAGTATTTATATTCTCACCAGTGATCGTTTTGATCCATTCCAAACATTCTTGAGCCAATTCCTCGCTGTATTTACTGTTAATCTGTAACAGAAATGCATTTATGATCATCAGTAAAGATCGTCAAGTTTTCTTTACATAATAAAAGGGCTGTAAAATTTCATTTATCCATTTGAACTCCATTTATTAGATCTAAAATTATCTGAATACTTATCTGAATTCTTATTAAATGAATTTTAATTATAGAAATTGTTTGTTCCTTAAAATGAATCAGAAAGATTCTATTGTAATGAAATTATTAAATAAAATAAAATTAAGAGAGGAAAAAAAAACTAAATTTTTATTAATATATCATTATACTTTAGATTACAAGAAAAATTAGTTATTTTAATCCATATTTTATCACGACGAAGATTTCACGAGATTCACGTCGATCTTTCAAGTAAGGGGCACGAGCCATTACCGACTGCCTGTTATTAATTATGCGATGTGCCAGTGATCCAAGTAACACATCCTGTAGGGTCTGCGACACAAGCGTGGTTGGAGTCACTGACCCAACTTGTTTAAACACTTCATTCGTTGTTTCTTCGTGATATCTCGCAAATCTTGTCCATGAATGCAAGCAGTTTTTGTATTGCTCAAAAAGATTGAAAACATATTTCAATTTATTCTTCTATTGGCAATAAACTTCTCAAAATTTATTTCTTTCAAAAAATATGCAATACATATCCGCGAGATACTTATCTGTTTACGAGAAAAGATCATTAATAAATCGAGAAGAAATTTAATTCGACTCAAGAAGAAAAAAAAAATCTTCTAACTTGAAAATAAAGTTCAGGAATTCTTTCGTATTTTTAAGTACGAAACTCGTTCCTGAGTTCACGATCTTATAAAAGGCGATTATGAACGAGCACGCCAACAACTCGACGAACTCTGTGTATCCTAAAGCCCGTGGAGAACGCGTAATGGGCACACAGTTATTCACGTAAAGGCTACCTAAAAAGGAGAGGTTCGTAAGCATGGACCGTCGTATTCATCCCGATGCAGTATGCATATTCCGTTAGCCATACGGTGTCTTGATCGTGATATATTTCACGTGCCTCGTAAAACTCACCAGTCTCTTGATCGATACAATTAGAATAATATACTGGAGGTATATATATATATATATATATATATATATGAGTTCTCGTAGTCTTGCTAAGTCGTAGATGCGATTTTCTCAGATATTTTTCTTTTTCTTTTTATATGTATATATTTTAGAATATATTAAATTGAATTTATATACTATGTATACAGAAAGTTTTATTGAATAATCTATAATATTATACAGTATATCAAAAATATTATTTCTAAATTGCAAAAATGACGAATTTTTTTTATACTCAAGAAATATATGTATATATATATATATACAAACAATAGGCAATTTTGTTATGAAGAAATATCATGCTGAAAGTATTCACTTTCACCAAACCATTCAGTCTGTTGACACCTCGCGAAATAAATATATGCATAAGCAATTATAATATATCATTAATATGAATAATGACGATCGTTAAATTAGAAGTAAATTCTTTTTCCTCGAAACGTATCTTATTGTCTTTCATTTTGTTATTACGGATTATCTAGAAGACAAAGGAAACGATATTTTTGTGTACAAGCAAACTTTTTTCCATTTAAACCTATTTTGTTTCAATGTAAAGATACCTAGTTTGTAGTATCATTAATCATATTCTAAGCCTTAGCTTTTCGTTTTCTTAACAATGTTTTCAAACAACATTGTTATCATAAAAAAAATTCTCTACTATAATCGTTCGATAACGATATTTTAGATATTTTTTTAATATTTAATAAATAATGGCAAATAAGAATTAATGTATCAAAAGATTACGCGTTATAAAATATTACATTTCTCTGAGAATATTTTTCATAAAAAAAAAAAAATAATAATAATAAAAATTCTCATTAAAATTTGTAAAAAACGTTTAAAAAATGATAACAGGTAAATTATTATCGTTGCAAGTGTTTTTTTTCTCTACAATTTTTGTCCTATCCAATGATAACATTCGGAAGCAGCGGACTTCGCTATCTCCTCTTTTATATCTCGCGATATAAACCCACGATGTAGAGCACGATGCGAATTCTATATTTAGATATTAAGTAAGCGCATGATAATTTCATTAACGTGAAAAAAAAATGATATGTGAGAAATGCGTTAAAGAAATGATAGAGCAATTTAGGCCGATCGAATAGAACTAGACAGAAACGGTATCGAGCAATACGATTAGCGTTTATAAAAGCGCTTTTCGGATTACTTAATACGAGATCATAACATTGATGAGTCTTCTAAGCTTGTAATTCTCATTTGTGAGTCCATTTGCATGCGAACACATCATTAGTTTCTTTGCGATTTTCTCTGTCCTAGTTATATTTCTATGTATTATCGTTGTGTCTTTCATTTATAGATATTACATTTACCATAAATATGAGAGAAACTTTCAAACTTTAAATTTTGATAAACTTAATTCTTTGATCATTCTGTTTCTCGATTTTACATTATAACGAAGAATTTTTTAATTTTATAGAAAAAAAAAATAATCGAATATGATAATGACACGATAATTTTTTGTCGCATTAAATTTTAAGAAAGTTACGTTTGCCCAATTACATACCACACAAAATATTGAAGCCAAGATCTTCTCAAACAAGTTTTAGAGTTTGAAGGATGTGGTGTGGAATTTATTCTATTCAAAATTATGCGGGATTGCAGCTGAATCCTCGCAGGTATAATTTTTCTTCTCTTTCCGATGTGTGTCTTTTTAGAAAAGTATGCTCGTTCCTCAAACTTAGACACCATTTTTATTTTATTCGAAGAATTTTATATTGATAGTAGATTTAATAGATATATTTCGATGAAAAAATATACAATTATCAATGATATAATAATCGATAGGATTTAAATAATTCTATTTGATCACTGATCTTTGTTCGATTAGATATTTCAGGAAATTTGAAAATTGACGATGTCCAGTTTTATTTCGTCTCTATCTATCAATAAGTAATCGAAATATCTAAAAATTACTTTTATCTTTTACTTATGAATGAAAACTTGAAATTTAAATTTAAAAAATGATATTATATCCAATTTAATAATAACAAAATTTATCGACTGACTTTAAATGTTCAGTTTTATTAACTTTAATGTTTTTATCATTGTTTAAAAAAGAATTGTAGTTATATGTTTTGCAAAAAAAATACTTACTAATTTTAGACTGTTCCAAACATAAGTATACGTCAGTTAACAGGGCAAATGTCTGCAATTAAAGAATCGTTTCGTGTCTTTCTAGTAGTTGTGTGACAATGACGCTTTTAATGGCTCTCTAGCTCGTTCACGGTCATGAAAAATGGGTCAAAGGCTTGGCTATCAATGAACCAGTGGGTAAATTGAAGGAATTACTCTTCTCCAAGATGCTGCCGCCAGCAAAATCGTTTTCCTCGTTACACAGAATACACTTAGATTAATTTATTGACTGTAGAATTAACGTTGTTAACCAACTTACGATTGGAGAAATAACGATACTTCTTCATTTGATTGGAGAAGTAACGATATCTTTTCATTTGATCGACGAGATAAATCGAGATAATTAATTCGAAATTCTCTTTGAATTTTTTATAATCAATGTATCAAAATTTTAATAATGATATTTTGCATAGATTTTATTTTATATAGATAGATAATATCGTACAATTTGTATTCAATTTATTTGATAGAAATTTTCTATTATGAAGAAGCTGCCAATTTTTATTAAATTGAAACGAATTATTTTTTCATTAATAACAATTCTTGCCAGTAATAAGATGATTAAGATGATTGAACAATCGCTATGAATAAATATCGATGATATTTATCGATATAACGATAAGTTTTCAAGTTTACATTTATATTACTTATCGATTAAATGATAAGAAAGATTTGAATCTATACAATTTTTTAGAAAACTATCAATCAAGTATTGAGAATAAATATCAAATTGATATCGAGCTGATATCAAAGCTTGAAACTGTTTAAATTTTGCACCTGTTGGAAGTTTCAAATTACTGTGTAATAATTACAGATCAATTACACATTGTGCTTTTTAATTTTTTAATTATTTATAATTTAATTCAATAATGTCATATGACAACCGAAATATATAAAAATATAAAAGAGATATTTTATCACGAATCGAAAAAAAAGAAATGAAATAATCGTATATGATTAAATCGAATCACCTTGATCGCGAGCACAAGGAGAACTGCATTTAAAGATTGTCCCTCGTTTGACAAGTTTCCATATTGATGTCAAAATTCTGATAAAAGATTTTTTTCTCCTCGATCGTATAATAATTTCTCTTAAACGATAAATCACTTTTAATTTATCATAGATTTATTTAACATGAACGATCCACTTTCTAATATCGATTCATTTATTAATCAAATTTTCTTCGTTTTTCTTTCAATTAAAATTTTCTTCGACATTCTATTTCTATTTTTTTTTTCATTCAATCTAACTCATACTTTTTATTATATAAAAATCTAAACAATCCTGAAACATTAGAATTTACGATTATCGTGTTCGATTCATCTCCATCATAGAATTTCGAAACATGGCTCTCTTAGAAATTAAACATCTAATTTTATTGACAAGTTAAATATAAAAAGAAAAAAAAAAAAGGGAAAAAATCGCATTTTATATTCAGAAAAATCGTTGACCCACTTCAAGAGTCGTCATGATTGCGTAATTCCACAACATGATTCCACAATGGAGATAAATAATTGTGTATTTTCAAACGTGAGCCTGTTCGAAGGTTGCCGGCCATATAAGGATCTCTAAACGAGATGAAGCCCGAACAGGTAAGATACCGTCAATACTTACCGCATGTGCTCGCATGTGGAACTTTGTAAGTTGATTTACGTTGAGCGTAAATACGTCACATGATTATACAATTGTTACGGGATATTGCTTTAATCCATTTCGCCACTTTATTCGTTATTTCAACCGAGCGTCTCCCGACAAGTCCTGTTAATTTGCGTCATCCCCTGTCTTCATCGAATAAAATTCATTTTTGTTTTACCGATGCCAAGATTTCAATCGAATTGCCCGGATTCTGCACAATTTTGATTAAAATTATTACGAAAAAAAGAAAAACTTTTATACGACAACTAGAGAGAATCCAATTTAAATAATAAATTTTAATAATAAATTTACGAAAACTCGGCTTGCATTGCGTGAAAAATTTTGATTACGATGATTCATTCACTGACTCACGTTGTCATTTGGAAGCATCGCGATAACCTATATCGATGGGCCACTTCGACAAACAAGAGTATTGTTCCAAGACTCATCGATGGATCGGATCAA